>NC_134829.1:251394-301809 GCF_004210375.1 Tachypleus tridentatus | reverse complement strand
AAAATATTGAAACACCATATTCCTGACATCAACAGACAAAATAGCCAACATTGGCAAAAATTAGTAACAAAATATGACATTCCAGTTAATACCAAATTTATTCAAAAACCCGGCACAAAACTGAGGTCTATACTATGTAAAAACTACACTGACAAACACCACACCAACATTATTTATAAAATACAATGTGATAACTGCCACGACTTCTATATTGGAGAAACAAGTAGAAAAATGGAAACCAGATTCAAAGAACATAAAAAGGTCACCTTCACATGTTTTCAACACTGCAAGTCAAATAAACACAACATAACCATAGAAAACACTCAAATACTAAATAAAGAAACAAACATAAACAAATGCAAAATTAAAGAAGCCTTACTTATACAACAATTTAAACCCAAAATAAACCAATATAAAGGAATGCCTTTATACCTATATTAATATAATAAAATAAATAAAATTATATATTCAAACATCTAACACCGCCCTCTACATTCCGACACTCAGTTATACAACCCCTTCCAAACATGTGGTCAGCTTCCGGTCAGTTACCTCTTTCTTTGTGAACCTGACGATGACCAAAGAAGGTCAAAACGTTGTTCGCTCTTCTATGTAAAATATTTTCTCAACCCAAACGAGCCGTTTTTTGCATATATATATTTCTCTACAAGTGGGTTTTCTCAACATCACTGACAATTGCCTAATTCTTCTGATGGAAAAGCCTGAGTGACCTGTTTTATAGGGCAGGAATACTTATTTTAAATTATTGGATTTCGCCCATTCACACTGATGAAAATTGATATTGCTGAAAATCCTAGACTGCACATCATACTATGAGGTTTATTACCTTATGAAAGTTAGTGTAACCCTCATTATGGTAAAGTTTCCATTCATTAATAACTAAGGTATTAGCTGATAAAAATGCATTCTGATAAAATTCTACTCATTATAAGCAGGAGCTCACACAACTAAAATAAATAAAATAATGCATACTACAGAGGTTCTAAAAGGTGCAATTGGTTTATCATCATAGTCAAAGTTGTTTCTGGTAGCAAAGTATTATTCCTCATTTTGTGTAGGTAGCATACTTTGTACTATCCAAAAATTTACAAAACTGAGTTATCAACTTACTGTGCTAACTAGCTGGCTAAATTGAATAATAAGTAATAAAACCACCTTCAGATCTACTACTCATTTGTCTTGCTATTTTTATATGAACATGTTTATTTGACGAGTTGGATGAATCTTATTAATTTCTGTGGGTACCAACCATTTTTAACAGTTCTCATTTAAGAACCTGATATAAAAAAATTATGTGAACCTCTGTGTTTAAGAAAATAGTTTTATCATTGTATTCAATTAACTATGATAATTATTAAATGTACATATTTAGCATTGATCTTCGTAGGTAACTTGCTTTGATCTAAAATTAATATTGATATCTTATTTGTAATTTTTATTTTTTTCTGTCAACTGAAGTTTACACGTTCGATAAAAACACAATCAGCCTGTATATACTCACCTCAATGGTGCAGGCCATGTCTTTTGAGGTAGAAGCTTTAATGTATTCTCAAACAGTTTAAAAAATTCTATTCTGCAAACTTTTAGTCTAAAAAAAGGAAAACAGATATTTCTTTAAACATGTAGTTATGTCATTTGTTTCTGCTAATTATGTATATTATTCAAAAAATTAGGCTTCTGTTTCAAAAGTCTATATCTCTTATTACATGTATCCTTTAAATTTTATCAGTACTTTATTATAAAAAAATATGTACGTTTGATACAATCAGTTAGTACTGTTACCAAGTGAACCAAGTTTGTTTCAAAGTTTTTTGATTTTTTCTGTGATAACATACATCTATACTATCTAGTATAATAGCCTGGCATGGCCAGTTGGTTAAAGCACTCAACCTGCAATCTGAGGGTCACGGGTTTAAATCCCTGTTGCACCAAACAAGCTTGCTCTTTCAGCCATGGGGGCATTATAAAGTGATGGTCAATCCCACTATTCATTGGTAAAAGAGGAGCCCAAGAGTTGGCAGTGGGTGGTGATGACTAATTGCTTTCCCTCTTGCCTTACATTGCTAAATTAGAAATGACTAGCACAGATAACCCTCATGGAGCTTTGCACAAAAGTCAAAATCAATCTAGCATAAACTATAAACTGAGTACAATAAAAAACAACCCTGAAATAAATGCTCAGTGATTTTTTTTTTATCAGAGTGTTATTTTGACTAGAAAAGCCACTTTAGTTTTAGTAGTTGTAAGCCAACCGATTCTGATAAAAAGTCACAGATGAAGAAATATCTAAATAATCAACTTAAGTTTACTTTTCACTAAAGCAACAGATAAGGGCTAAGAAATATATACTTAAAATAGCAAGTTATGATTAGCACCACCTGTTATTGCTTTTTTTTGTACATAACAGAGACATACTTAATTGAAACTGTCTTTCAATATTATTAACTCACTCACTTTTTTATTTTCCTTTTAATGATGCTTCAAAAATTCTAATGCCACATGAATTTTTGAATACATAAAATAAGTTTGTATTCAGACACCAGGGACTAATTATTTTATATACCCTTTTAATCTTCGTAAATGTCTTAAAAACTCAAATGTTGATATAGTTAAAACATTAATTCAAAGCATATAGAATTTTTATTTTCTCTGTGGAGGATCAATGGTAAGCTTGTAGGCTTCTAATTACATCTGGAGTTTGATTAATGCAGTTCAAACATATTCACCAATACTACACAGCCTCCAAATATTTATTCACAAAAATTACCAATAAAATACTAGATGAACTACACGGTTCACAAATATATTCACCAATACTAATAAAGCAATACCAGATGTACTACAATGTGAGTATATATTTGCCAAAGCTATCAATACAACAGTAGGTAAATACACAATAATGTATAATGTAATCATTTTGCACTTGACTGTATCAAGTTTGATTTTGTCAATATCTTTTAAAATTAAAACAAACTCCAAACTACTTACATTGTCAATAGTAAAAGCCTTTCTCTTCTTGTTGCATTTGAACTCTTCTTGTTGCATTTGAACTCATGCTGCAAACAAAACAAGGAACTAAAAAATTTCAAATGTCCTTTACACACTGTAGAGCATCTGTAAGCTAATAATACTTTTCCACTCTTCCACCTCCCATGTGAATAACTGTGCTAATTTGAGAACTTAAGTAAGCATCCTGCCATAACATCTTACCTTTTTCCTAATAAAATTTTATCTTTTCTGTCAATCTAAGCATTAGTATGAAACTTAACTCACTTGCTCTAGCCTTTATAACCCATTATATTGCCCATAGCAAGTTAAATCTTGTGAATTTCTCCACCTATGCCAATGTGACCACTATCCCAGATCTATAAACAAGCTCCCCATTATTACTTTTCATTCACTTTGAGACAGTCCAAACAAGCAGACCTAAAACCAGCCATTTAGTTAGGGGGAAAGGCAGGAAATTGGAAGAGGAGGTATTACTGGAAATACATTTTTGATATAAAAAAACATCACTTTACAGAACACACCTCTTTTTACATGAGTTAGAATCCTACATTGACAAGGTGAAGGGGTTGTTGAAGGCAACGTCCACATAAATAACATTTGTGTTGAAAAGAGTTTTACACAGCAGTGTGGTCCTCACAGGTATGCTCTTCATCTGTACCATATTAAATCCAATTCTCAAGAAGTAAATGTGCTAAATCCTAATGACTTTAAAAAAACATGAATCTGTCAATGCCCCAATCAGCAAAACAAATTTCCACATCTTATCCTTGGAATTATAGGGCTGTGTACTCAAACTGAAATCCAAGATGTAGTGACTAAGGCATGATGGCTGCTGTACTGTTTGTTTGGTCTTGTTTAATAGTGTGATGTTATTGGAATCAAAACTGAATGTTACAGAATGTTGCACGTTAAGCCACTCAGAAATATGAGGACAAGGCAACAGAGTTCATTGTTACCAGGAATATTATTTAATGGTTAACTGGTAGCTAGTGCAGAATTGGAAATATGAATATCTGAACAGGCATTATCTGCCACAAAGTGGGATCCCAATGAAAATGATGAAAGGATCTCTAAAAAAGAAAACATATAAAATATGAGGTATAAATATATTAAGCATAGTCACTAACCAGCCTGTACAATCCTCTCCAGCACCTGATGCTACTGAAAAGCCATGAACATTAAGTTAATTTAATGAGATGAAATCTGAAGATGTTTCCATTCCACCAGTGAAAGCCAAGAGTGAACAATAACATTCAGTGATCGAAAACAATCAGTACTCAGGGAGAAGTGAACAAAGAACATCATACCAAAGTTAACAACATAAGTATCAACAAGAAAAACCTAAATCACGAATGAAAAGCAAAACTTATTCAAAGTCTCCTGATTCTTGTACAATAAATCATGTAGTAGGTGAGAGAATGAAAAAGCACATGTTAGTGATATATGCTGTATAATGTGTAAAAGATATCTGAAAAATTTTAGCTGCATGTTTTGTTGACAGCATGAATTCAAATTTGCAAAGGATTGTTGGTTATTTGTAGTTAAGCAAAAAGCTGCACAATGTGCTATCTGTGCTTTGCCCACCACAGATACTGAAACCCAGTTTCTAGTATTGTAAGGACATAGTGCTATGTCACTGGAGAGCCTCACAAAGAATAGGTTTTCAGTGTTTCTGAGGTCACTCTATTTGATATAAGTTTTTTATAAGTATATTAAATGCAACTTTCTGATTAATAATTAAAGAATAGTCAGTTTGTTTGTGAGTTTGGTTTGTTTAACAGTTATTTTTATTGTGCACCATTGATCACAAATATGATAAAACTGCATTAATTTAAATTTGTTTACAATTAAAACACAAGTTAAAGCTTTACAAAATAAAAACTTGATGGGAAAGTTTTAAAAAATGCACAAAGATAGACATCAGTAATTAAAGTCAAAAACAAAGGTAAATATTTTTAGTCACATTATTTTAAAAAACACATCACGATGAAACTATTTTAAAATCTCAAATTTTTCATTTATGAAATACATCACACACAAAAATAAGATATTAGAAGAAGTTATGTACTATGTAGGAAATAATCTGAAGTTACAAGCTATTTCATTTGGTAATTTTTATGAGATGCAACAAATCAAACCATATTATAGGTGCTTCAAATCATGCACTCAAATATAAAGTTAATATATGACATTTTTATTTTACTTAAATTAACTTATATCATGTATTCTAAAAATGGCTGGTATGGATATTAAAACTTTAATTAAAATAAAAATGACCTACAAAGGTTGAAACATTGTTCTGTACTTTAAATTTAATTAAAGATTTAATACTCACACCAACTGTCTTTAGAATATATTTTTACTTCAAGTGGGTTTCCAGAGATGCCAACTATTTCAAATGACTGAGAGTAATGATTGTAGACAGAGCCCGTACAGATATTGTACAACCACTGGATATAGTTTTGAGTCAGCCATGTATGTGGATCCATCTGTGGCTAAACTGTAAACACTGTTAGTAAATATGCTTGAAATCATTTTGTCATCTCCACAACCCAAAATTTGTGCAATGGCTGTAATTTTGGTTCTAGCACAGCCATATTTTTTCGCTATATCAGAGTCTGGGAACATTTTTCTGAATAGATGTCCTGCATGATCGGCTACAGCTAGGGGTAAATTATGAGCAATGACGAATTGCATGAACATCACTTTTGTATTTATGGTTTCATATTCTGAATTCTTACTCATAAATGTCGTTATCTGCATCGTTTTTGTTTTCGTCTCAGCCTTTTATTGGTGAGATTCCAATTTTGTATGTCTGAAATAATTGTTTATCCCACCGTGCACCACACTAAAATTGATGTGACCAGCTGTACAAAACGCATGACTATCACTGACTTTTGATGCAATGACTGGATATTTTGCACTATACTCTTTCCTAAATTTTTGATTCACAGTTTTAGTCCTTTTAGATTTGCCAGACAATCTGGTGAATGAGGCCACTTTTCCCATCTTGTGAATTATCGCATTAGTGTTTCTATGCCGCTTAGAAAACGAGAAATACCCATCTACATGAGCGCTGATTGGCTGACAAGCACTGATGACATAACTATGGATTCCCCCACGTACCCAGTATGGAGAAGCACCGCACTCAAACTATTGGTAGATGTCAGAGATAGAAATATTTTTTATTATTTCAAGCACAAACATGATTATTGCAAGTAGCCATTTGGACTACGTCTTTTATTTATTATTGTCAAAATTTATTTGTATCACACCAGAAATTTTCTTTTCACCCCTTTCAAGCCCTGGGGGAACAATTTATCACTATTGTATAGGCCTATATAATATATAATAATTTGGGAGTTGCAACAAGTCGTAATATTTGTCTGTATGAGCATATAGTCGTAATGTATACACCAAAATCGTAATGATTATGCTCAAATCGTAATGATTGGCATCTCTGGGTTTCTCATCATCACGAATGACTTATATCAAGATGTTGAAAGCAATACTGTGGGAAAAACTGTGCTTTAAATAAATATTAACATCAATTGTAGTATTTCTCTTAACACTGTACAATACAATGAAAAAAACCTTAAATCATTTGATACTTCTTAATATGTGAATATAAATATTTTAGTTTTCACTCAAATATCTAATGATGAGAATATGTACATTTCTTTCAAAGCTTTCTTCAATAATTGGCCATGAATCACTTATTTTACCATACCTGTACTTTTCCATGATAGTTGATATACACTAATTCTTTCACTTTATATGAACATAATAATTCACACATTGTATATTTTTTTTAACATACTACCAACGTAACTTGATGTTAGAAAACATAGATTTAATAAAATAAATTTAAGACAAAAGTATAAAACCCTATAACTTGAACAATTTAAAAAGGTGGAATAAATTAGGAAAGGCAGGTGGAATACTGTGACACGCTCTTATGATTATTGAGAGAGCACCCCAGACATGTTTTATGATAGGACATATCACACAGGTTGTAGCTCCTTTTCCTACATACCTATTATTTCATGGGATAGTTAACTATATATGAAAGACAACAAACTTATTACACTTGTGTATGATTTAGACAATCATAAATCCTAATGAAGTCTCATGTGTTAAATTCCACCTGAAATGTTGCTTTTCATAACTTGGCTGGTTATGAAACTTATCTACTGTTTCATGGGATAGTTGAACAGTATATGAAGGACAAGGAACTCATTTACTGTTTTATGGAATAGTTGGAATGTGTGTATCAAGTTATTGTGAAACAGGTTTATTATATCCTTGAACTACCACAGTAACAATAAAATTTGTTACTAACTTGGGTAATAGCTGAAGTTAGCACAAGGTTGATTTGGTGTGATTAGAGAAAAAAACAAACTATAATATGCAACTACTGGTTTAAACTACTCTATCTCTGAGAAATTCCCATTTCCCTAAATAACACTAAACAGTATCACTATATAAAACCTGTGGATTTTAATTTTACTTTCTTTTCATTCTTAAAGACAACAGATTGTTACCAAATATAATACTGGCTGACAAACGTATAATTCCAATATACAATGCATATTCAAAACTAATTTCACTCAACTCTGCAAACTAAAGTAGTCAATATCCCCATACATGAAAGAGTAAGAACACATATGAATGAATAAAACACTTGAAAACAAATAAATATACTAAATTAAATACATATTCAAGACAACAAAACATCGTAGATAAAAGTAAATACTCTATTAAATGTACATATGTCCCAAAATAAAGAAAAATGCAGAAATATTTTTAAACTACAGATTCATAAAACACAAGACCAATCTGAACTGATTATCATAGGCTGGTAACATCTTCTTGTTACTTAACTGTGAAAATATGTACTTCTTTTAAATACATTTTAACAATAAAGTAATGCAGTATGAGGCCTAATGTTTTTGTAAAAAACTACCTTAGTAATTCACAATGACAACTGGTATTGAAAATTAGTCCTTATTTTTGTGCAACATCAGTCTAACAATTACAATATATACTTTCAAATAAAAAAAACTTTCAGTCTTAACGTTCAAACTATATCCATGAAATACAATTTAAAGACATTAATATCATGTGTGTCCTACCTTGAACTTGGTTTATAAAGTGATTTTTTTGTTACTCCTTGTTTATAACCATTGACAGTGACTTCTAGTGGTCTATCTGGGATGTCACACCACAGAATAGCTATCAGAAATAAATAATACTACCAACTTAGTGTCTTTAACTAAAAATTCTAAGAAGCAATCAACAAAACACAAAAATGATTAAAAATGTAAAAAAAGTTTAAAATCAAACAAACTTAAGGATAGTCAAAAATGTACAGAATCCCAGATACACCACAATAAGGAAGAAAATAAAACTGTAGATTGGCTGTTTAGCATATGTTGGTGCAAAACAACTGGACTATCATTGAAACAACCAGTAAAAGCCAAAAAGTAAACATGTAAAAATAAATTGAATAAAAAATAAACAATGTCCAAAGTTCAGATAAATGATTTAACTAGAATTATAAAGGCCAATGGTTTGTAAAAAAATTTAAAAACATAATGACATCATCCAATGTCAGGGCTAAACCCTTAGAAAACACACAACCATTGATTCATTAGTGGAGAATAAAAGATGCAAATGGGTTAAAAGCTATAACCAGTGCAGAACTTTGTCAAAACAACTTCCACCCTATGATTGTTGCAGAAATTAGATGGTCAAAAAGCAAAAGTAAATTAGATCTAGAAAATGTTTTGGAATATTCTTCACTCCAAGCCGACTGCAATTGGCATGGGGCAGAACCTTGAACATACAACCATAGTCAATATATGGAAGAGACATAGCCATAATAACACCAGTCTTACCTGCAGTTTCAACAAGCTTATTCCCCCCAAATACCAACGTGGCCTGGTATCTACAAAAACTGGATATGAATGGATGACAGAGAAAATCAAACCAGTTGGTTCAAAATATCAAGAAGAACAAGGTAAGAATTAATGTTAAGCAATTTCAGGGCCTGTAGAAAGCAAAGAGTCTGTTTAAATATCACAGTTAAAGTACTTTTCTGCCACATGATCCAGAGCAAGAGGGATATCATACAACTCAGCAATGAACACAAAAATTGTAAAGGGGAGTCAGTAAACAACCACTGAGTGATGACAAACTACGGCACAGAGCACAGAATCAACTAATTTTGTACCATCTGTAAAAATAGGTATGAAGAGATGGTTCAAGAGATGGGTGAGTAAACAAAAGGCTGTACTTCCAATCTGGAATATCCAACTTCATCAGTTAACTCAAAGAAATATCACATGTGAGTATGGTAATGTGCATGAAAGTATGTAAAAGAACCATCATTGAATAGGGACATTATGATCTGAAAGCATGTGTTCCACAGACTGACTCTTTACATCAATGTCAACATCACCTCAGGAGGGAGGGGGACCATGTCCATTAAAATATTCCAAGAGGAAAATGGGAGATGGCTACTGATCTAAAAGAACATCCAGGTCTGGCTGAGCATAAGTCTCTCTTAGAGACAGGTAGATGGAACAAATAGTGATGGAATAACCAAAAGAAAAATTAATTGCCACATCCTATAGAGGAGTGGCTGATGTACTAGGTACCCAGCAATGCCACAGCACCATGAGTTTGACCATCACACAATCTGTCCTTCCTATAAATGAAAAGATGCTGAAGAATAATGGCATTGCCAGGACAGAGAAAAAATTTCCTGTAGAGAGAGACAAACTAAATGGCATTAATCAATCAGAGCATTGAAGTCATCCAGGTTGAAATGAAACCCTCAATAGTTCCACTGTTTCAGTGTTGTCATTTTTACTTACAAGGGTATAAGGTTGAAGATCCCTTCAGTTTATGACTATGCCACTTATTCTTAGAAAACAGAGGTCTTTTGACCTCCATGGATTCTGCCTGAGGTCAAATAAGAAGATCTCTGTCAGAAGATGGCAAGTTTTGAACATCAAGGCCAATGGACAGAGACCTGAGTAGCCACCATAAACAGTGGTAGGAGTTGGCATTGACTGCTACATACCTATTTTCACAGTGGGCAACCAACCCCTTACACTAGAAGAGAAAAACTCAAACAGAGGCACGGATACAGTCTGCATACCCAATAAGGATGTAAAACAGAGGGAAGCAGCATATGTTCTGAATGGCAAGGGAGACAACAGTTGCAGCATCTCAAAGTACGAGACGTTATTCACAGTCCACAAGCATTGTACTTCTTTCTCCTCAATCCACTTTGGGCAGGAACAGGAATAGGAGATGTGGGAGCCATTACAGTTGACAGAGTGAGGTCTAGGGTACACAACTCAGCATCATGTTCCTTGCCGAGAGCATAGGCATTTAAAACACCAGAGAGGGTTTAGTATGTATGACCATACTTTACAGTGCAAGTAATCCACCTTCACAAATGTGGGGGGAAGTGATGTAAATGTAAAACCAGAAGATTGGTAGTCCTAATGCCATCTGTGCAAGTGAAGATACACCTCTAGATCCAGTTTACAAAAAAAAACTTAAGAAATGTGCAATATCCTATATGAATTAAAGCACATGACAAGGTCTTAGATGTACCATTCAGAAAACATAATCAATTCAGTATAATGAATTAAAGAACACAAAAGAAAGTTCTCACATTATGCAAAAACCCAAAACAATAGATCAGCATATTATCACTGTCAAAACCATAACTCACAATTAAACATACTAACTAGTTAAAATCACAATTTTCAATGAAGCATACCAAACTGCCAAAACTATAACTCACAAACCACAGCTAATCAAATAATCAAAAACCACACCTATAAAAGTCAAAACCATAGTTAAATGATCTGTTTGATTTTACACTATATTTAAACATTTTTTTATTATTACTTCAATTGGCCATTAACTCATAATGACTACTACTGAAAAATTCTACACGCCTTTAATTAAATCTAAGTTTTGTTTGTCTTCTTTTAAATTTCATTCAAGGCTACATGAAGGCTAGCTGAACTAGTCATGGCTAATTTAGCAGTGATAGACTAGATGGAGTTCATCACCACCAGCTGTCAACTCTTGGATTACTTTTCTACCAATGAATAGTGGAGTTGGCCATCATAACACCCACATGACTGAAATGGGATTTGATACTTCAACCCACAAATTGCAAGTCAAACACCTTAATTATCTGTCCATGTAGGCCTAGTATTTCTTTCCTTCTAAAGTTATAAAACAAAATAAAATGGCTAGAAAGACCTCAAACAAAAGTCTTTATTCCATCTGTCAGATTTTTCCTTTCCATGATTTACTGGAATTTTTCATGATATATTCAGTTGTTTTTCAACCTCTTTAATACAAATATGTTTACAGGTTTAATCTATACAGGAGTTCAGAAGAGCAGTTGTTATAATAATAATTAAACTGATACTAAATGGAACTAATTAGATTTAGTATCTATTTTTATCTAAAATCTAAAAAAAATTAAATAATTAAATTTATTACAATAATTGTTTTGATAAAAATTTGTTTCTAAATAAACTTTTTCACAGTTTTGATTCTGTCATGATCAATTTCTTTAGTAAACAACAGTTTAAAATCATATATTTGGTTAAGAAAATATGTGAAATTTCATTAAGAATTACCCGATGAACATGGAACAGCTTTATCAAACACCAACTCCACCTGCTGACGAGAATCTTCAAACTCTAAGTCAGACTGATAGATACAAGGGAGACTTGGACGATATCCTTCTGGAAGATTCTGAACTGATCTCAGTCGATCAAAAAACAGCACGCATAATTGCATCTTCATTAAATGGACATCTAAAAAACATAAAACAATTACAGTTCCATTTGATTTTTCAAAAATGACATAAACATTGATATGGAGAGACTTTTCCTCCAGAGACGAGACTGCTGAAATGACTCAGGTGTCTAAATCTGTATTCAATACAGACAGAGGAACATTGTTTTAAATGTTTTATTTGTATGTTTGGTTGGTGTTAAGTATCTGATACAAAATTACACAAAGAAACACCTGTTTTGGACTCACCATGGTTATGACAGCTCAGATATTTTAGTGTTAGATGCCCAAAGGTTTACCACTGAGCCATTTGAAGATTCTGAATAGATGTTAAGTCTGTTATCTCAAAATGGCTGATATGGGTATTAACACTTTTTCAAATAAAGCAGAGAACAACATTTCAACCTTCCTAGTTCATTTTCAAATTAACAAACTCTGCTTTATTAGTAAAAGTGTTAATATCCATACCAACCATTCTGAGATACATTTTTATTTCAAGTGGGGCCCCCTGCTGGTACAGCGGTAAGCCTATGGATTTACAATGCTAAAATCAGGAGTTCAATTCCCCTTGGTAAACTCAGCAGGTAGCTCGATGTGGCTTTGCTATATGAAAACGACAATTTCAAATGGGTTTCTTGTCATCAAGATGTTAACTCTGGGTAAGATGAGTTAAAAGGGGATAATAGAGGTGTATGGAATCTTGGGTAACTACAACAATGAAAGGTGAAGAGAAAGAGAGAGACACACACACCCTCATTAGAAGACAGTGGAGGTCACACTTCCTTAAGTTAATACTGAGGGGGATGCACATGAATATGTTTAAGAATAAGGGACTCAAGAGATGTCAGAAAAAAACAGAAAACTCTTGTGCAAGAAAAGGAGACATGGCAGCCTTGGTAATCAGAAGCTCTAAGTCATAAAGAAGAAAGGTGAATCCATTCCAGATTGACAAAGACTGTCAGGCAATAGATACACTTAGTGAGGTCAAGACTAACCTGGAAGCCTAACCAACCACCTCCTAAGGTTTGGTTTATTTTGAATTTTGCACAAAGCTACACAAGGGTTACCTGCACTTGGTAATCAGAAGCTCTAAGTCTTAATGCCATAAAGAAGAAAGGTGAATCCATTCCAGATTGACAAAGACTGTCAGGCAATAGATACACTTAGTGAGGTCAAGACTAACCTGGAAGCCTAACCAACCACCTCCCTAAGGTTTGGTTTATTTTGAATTTTGCACAAAGCTACACAAGGGTTACCTGCACTTGGTAATCAGAAGCTCTAAGTCTTAATGCCATAAAGAAGAAAGGTGAATCCATTCCAGATTGACAAAGACTGTCAGGCAATAGATACACTTAGTGAGGTCAAGACTAACCTGGAAGCCTAACCAACCACCCTAAGGTTTGGTTTATTTTGAATTTTGCACAAAGCTACACAAGGGTTACCTGCACTTGGTAATCAGAAGCTCTAAGTCTTAATGCCATAAAGAAGAAAGGTGAATCCATTCCAGATTGACAAAGACTGTCAGGCAATAGATACACTTAGTGAGGTCAAGACTAACCTGGAAGCCTAACCAACCACCTCCCTAAGGTTTGGTTTATTTTGAATTTTGCACAAAGCTACACAAGGGTTACCTGCACTTGGTAATCAGAAGCTCTAAGTCTTAATGCCATAAAGAAGAAAGGTGAATCCATTCCAGATTGACAAAGACTGTCAGGCAATAGATACACTTAGTGAGGTCAAGACTAACCTGGAAGCCTAACCAACCACCTCCCTAAGGTTTGGTTTATTTTGAATTTTGCACAAAGCTACACAAGGGTTACCTGCACTTGGTAATCAGAAGCTCTAAGTCTTAATGCCATAAAGAAGAAAGGTGAATCCATTCCAGATTGACAAAGACTGTCAGGCAATAGATACACTTAGTGAGGTCAAGACTAACCTGGAAGCCTAACCAACCACCTCCCTAAGGTTTGGTTTATTTTGAATTTTGCACAAAGCTACACAAGGGTTACCTGCACTTGGTAATCAAGAAGCTCTAAGTCTTAATGCCATAAAGAAGAAAGGTGAATCCATTCCAGATTGACAAAGACTGTCAGGCAATAGATACACTTAGTGAGGTCAAGACTAACCTGGAAGCCTAACCAACCACCTCCCTAAGGTTTGGTTTATTTTGAATTTTGCACAAAGCTACACAAGGGTTACCTGCACTTGGTAATCAGAAGCTCTAAGTCTTAATGCCATAAAGAAGAAAGGTGAATCCATTCCAGATTGACAAAGACTGTCAGGCAATAGATACACTTAGTGAGGTCAAGACTAACCTGGAAGCCCAACCAACCACCTCCCTAAGGTTTGGTTTATTTTGAATTTTGCACAAAGCTACACAAGGGTTACCTGCACTTGGTAATCAGAAGCTCTAAGTCTTAATGCCATAAAGAAGAAAGGTGAATCCATTCCAGATTGATTGACAAAGACTGTCAGGCAATAGATACACTTAGTGAGGTCAAGACTAACCTGGAAGCCTAACCAACCACCTCCCTAAGGTTTGGTTTATTTTGAATTTTGCACAAAGCTACACAAGGGTTACCTGCACTTGGTAATCAGAAGCTCTAAGTCTTAATGCCATAAAGAAGAAAGGTGAATCCATTCCACATACAGATTGACAAAGACTGTCAGGCAATAGATACACTTAGTGAGGTCAAGACTAACCTGGAAGCCTAACCAACCACCTCCCTAAGGTTTGGTTTATTTTGAATTTTGCACAAAGCTACACAAGGGTTACCTGCACTTGGTAATCAGAAGCTCTAAGTCTTAATGCCATAAAGAAGAAAGGTGAATCCATTCCAGATTTGACAAAGACTGTCAGGCAATAGATACACTTAGTGAGGTCAAGACTAACCTGGAAGCCTAACCAACCACCTCCCTAAGGTTTGGTTTATTTTGAATTTTGCACAAAGCTACACAGGGGTTACCTGCACTTGGTAATCAGAAGCTCTAAGTCTTAATGCCATAAAGAAGAAAGGTGAATCCATTCCAGATTGACAAAGACTGTCAGGCAATAGATACACTTAGTGAGGTCAAGACTAACCTGGAAGCTCTAACCAACCACCTCCCTAAGGTTTGGTTTATTTTGAATTTTGCACAAAGCTACACAAGGGTTACCTGCACTTGGTAATCAGAAGCTCTAAGTCTTAATGCCATAAAGAAGAAAGGTGAATCCATTCCAGATTGACAAAGACTGTCAGGCAATAGATACACTTAGTGAGGTCAAGACTAACCTGGAAGCCTAACCAACCACCTCCCTAAGGTTTGGTTTATTTTGAATTTTGCACAAAGCTACACAAGGGTTACCTGCACTTGGTAATCAGAAGCTCTAAGTCTTAATGCCATAAAGAAGAAAGGTGAATCCATTCCAGATTGACAAAGACTGTCAGGCAATAGATACACTTAGTGAGGTCAAGACTAACCTGGAAGCCTAACCAACCACCTCCCTAAGGTTTGGTTTATTTTGAATTTTGCACAAAGCTACACAAGGGTTACCTGCACTTGGTAATCAGAAGCTCTAAGTCTTAATGCCATAAAGAAGAAAGGTGAATCCATTCCAGATTGACAAAGACTGTCAGGCAATAGATACACTTAGTGAGGTCAAGACTAACCTGGAAGCCTAACCAACCACCTCCCTAAGGTTTGGTTTATTTTGAATTTTGCACAAAGCTACACAAGGGTTACCTGCACTTGGTAATCAGAAGCTCTAAGTCTTAATGCCATAAAGAAGAAAGGTGAATCCATTCCAGATTGACAAAGACTGTCAGGCAATAGATACACTTAGTGAGGTCAAGACTAACCTGGAAGCCTAACCAACCACCTCCCTAAGGTTTGGTTTATTTTGAATTTTGCACAAAGCTACACAAGGGTTACCTGCACTTGGTAATCAGAAGCTCTAAGTCTCAATGCCATAAAGAAGAAAGGTGAATCCATTCCACATACAGATTGACAAAGACTGTCAGGCAATAGATACACTTAGTGAGGTCAAGACTAACCTGGAAGCCTAACCAACCACCTCCTAAGGTTTGGTTTATTTTGAATTTGCACAAAGCTACACAAGGGTTACCTGCACTTGGTAATCAGAAGCTCTAAGTCTCAATGCCATAAAGAAGAAAGGTGAATCCATTCCACATTGATTCAGCCAAAGACTGTCAGGCAATAGATACACTTAGTGAGGTCAAGACTAACCTGGAAGCCTAACCAACCACCTCCCTAAGGTTTGGTTTATTTTGAATTTTGCACAAAGCTACACAAGGGTTACCTGCACTTGGTAATCAGAAGCTCTAAGTCTTAATGCCATAAAGAAGAAAGGTGAATCCATTCCACATACAGATTGACAAAGACTGTCAGGCAATAGATACACTTAGTGAGGTCAAGACTAACCTGGAAGCCCAACCAACCACCTCCCTAAGGTTTGGTTTATTTTGAATTTTGCACAAAGCTACACAAGGGTTACCTGCACTTGGTAATCAGAAGCTCTAAGTCTTAATGCCATAAAGAAGAAAGGTGAATCCATTCCACAGAGATTGACAAAGACTGTCAGGCAATAGATACACTTAGTGAGGTCAAGACTAACCTGGAAGCCTAACCAACCACCTCCCTAAGGTTTGGTTTATTTTGAATTTTGCACAAAGCTACACAAGGGTTACCTGCACTTGGTAATCAGAAGCTCTAAGTCTCAATGCCATAAAGAAGAAAGGTGAATCCATTCCATACAGATTGACAAAGACTGTCAGGCAATAGATACACTTAGTGAGGTCAAGACTAACCTGGAAGCCTAACCAACCACCTCCCTAAGGTTTGGTTTATTTTGAATTTTGCACAAAGCTACACAAGGGTTACCTGCACTTGGTAATCAGAAGCTCTAAGTCTTAATGCCATAAAGAAGAAAGGTGAATCCATTCCAGATTGACAAAGACTGTCAGGCAATAGATACACTTAGTGAGGTCAAGACTAACCTGGAAGCCTAACCAACCACCTCCCTAAGGTTTGGTTTATTTTGAATTTTGCACAAAGCTACACAAGGGTTACCTGCACTTGGTAATCAGAAGCTCTAAGTCTCAATGCCATAAAGAAGAAAGGTGAATCCATTCCACATACAGATTGACAAAGACTGTCAGGCAATAGATACACTTAGTGAGGTCAAGACTAACCTGGAAGCCTAACCAACCACCTCCCTAAGGTTTGGTTTATTTTGAATTTTGCACAAAGCTACACAAGGGTTACCTGCACTTGGTAATCAGAAGCTCTAAGTCTTAATGCCATAAAGAAGAAAGGTGAATCCATTCCACATACAGATTGACAAAGACTGTCAGGCAATAGATACACTTAGTGAGGTCAAGACTAACCTGGAAGCCTAACCAACCACCTCCCTAAGGTTTGGTTTATTTTGAATTTTGCACAAAGCTACACAAGGGTTACCTGCACTTGGTAATCAGAAGCTCTAAGTCTCAATGCCATAAAGAAGAAAGGGTGAATCCATTCCACATACAGATTGACAAAGACTGTCAGGCAATAGATACACTTAGTGAGGTCAAGACTAACCTGGAAGCCTAACCAACCACCTCCCTAAGGTTTGGTTTATTTTGAATTTTGCACAAAGCTACACAAGGGTTACCTGCACTTGGTAATCAGAAGCTCTAAGTCTCAATGCCATAAAGAAGAAAGGTGAATCCATTCCACATACAGATTGACAAAGACTGTCAGGCAATAGATACACTTAGTGAGGTCAAGACTAACCTGGAAGCCTAACCAACCACCTCCCTAAGGTTTGGTTTATTTTGAATTTTGCACAAAGCTACACAAGGGTTACCTGCACTTGGTAATCAGAAGCTCTAAGTCTCAATGCCATAAAGAAGAAAGGTGAATCCATTCCAGAGATTGACAAAGACTGTCAGGCAATAGATACACTTAGTGAGGTCAAGACTAACCTGGAAGCCTAACCAACCACCTCCCTAAGGTTTGGTTTATTTTGAATTTTGCACAAAAGCTACACAAGGGTTACCTGCACTTGGTAATCAGAAGCTCTAAGTCTTAATGCCATAAAGAAGAAAGGTGAATCCATTCCAGATTGACAAAGACTGTCAGGCAATAGATACACTTAGTGAGGTCAAGACTAACCTGGAAGCCTAACCAACCACCTCCCTAAGGTTTGGTTTATTTTGAATTTTGCACAAAGCTACACAAGGGGTTACCTGCACTTGGTAATCAGAAGCTCTAAGTCTTAATGCCATAAAAGAAGAAAGGTGAATCCATTCCAGATTGACAAAGACTGTCAGGCAATAGATACACTTAGTGAGGTCAAGACTAACCTGGAAGCCTAACCAACCACCTCCCCTAAGGTTTGGTTTATTTTGAATTTTGCACAAAGCTACACAAGGGTTACCTGCACTTGGTAATCAGAAGCTCTAAGTCTTAATGCCATAAAGAAGAAAGGTGAATCCATTCCACATACAGATTGACAAAGACTGTCAGGCAATAGATACACTTAGTGAGGTCAAGACTAACCTGGAAGCCTAACCAACCACCTCCCTAAGGTTTGGTTTATTTTGAATTTTGCACAAAGCTACACAAGGGTTACCTGCACTTGGTAATCAGAAGCTCTAAGTCTCAATGCCATAAAGAAGAAAGGTGAATCCATTCCACATACAGATTGACAAAGACTGTCAGGCAATAGATACACTTAGTGAGGTCAAGACTAACCTGGAAGCCTAACCAACCACCTCCCTAAGGTTTGGTTTATTTTGAATTTTGCACAAAGCTACACAAGGGTTACCTGCACTAGCCATCCCTAATGTAGCAGTGTAAGACTAGAGGAAAGGCAACTAGTCATCACCACCCACTGCCAACTCTTGGGCTACTCTTTTACCAAGGAATAATGGGATTGATTGTTACATTATAATGCCTCCACAGCTGAAAGAGTGAGCACGTTTGGTGTGATGGAGATTCAAACCTGCAACCCTCAGATTAGTGGTTGTAGTTCCCTAACCATCTGGCCATGCGATTCCCTCTAAGGAGAAGGGATGTTGCAACAGAGGATGCTTCATTAGATAGGGAAAGCAAATGCCAATCTACCGTAGAGTAAGTGTAGGCCTTGATGTAGAAGCACTCCAGACCTGATTAAAAACAAACAGGACTTTGAACTGCGTGTGGCAGACAAGTTGGGATATGAAACAAAGCATTGAGAAATTAACCTTGATCATCCATAGTCTGAGAAGAATCCTTCACCTTAGAATAAATAAAACCATCAATCTTAACAGAGGGACAATCAAAGTTGGTTCATGTATGAAAGATCTTTGACAGCTCTCATAAAACCATTCTTGAGGGGTGGGTCCAGAAAAAAGTCCAGATGGATGGTTGGACAATAACAAGAAATGGAGGAGTAGGAGAGAAAAGGATAACCCCATAAAGCTATTGAGGGATGAAAACCTGATGGTTCCAGAAATCAAGAGGGCTCTAACAATCTGCCCCAGATTGAAATTACAAAGTCGAAGGACATTCTCAAAAAATTTGTAATTAAGGAATGATACACTAAGAAGGTCTCTCAGATAAAATTGAGGTATGTGAATTTCTGAAAGAATTGCATCCAAATACAGTATATTCCAGAAACCAAGTTAACTGTTAAATGAACCATATTATAGACTCTGGAACACATTCCCAAAATTGTGTAATTTGGTTAAGAAGAAAATCACATTAATATAACTTGGATTAAAGTTCTACTGGAAATGTGTATAATTTTATATTTCTCAGCATCAGTTGACTAAGGTATGCAAGACAAACACTGTATATGGTAGCAAAGGTAAAAAATAATAAATGCAAAAGTCCATAAATCACACCACAAAAACACATCTAATCACAGTAGTGTTGAGGAAAAGAATGATTTGTTGAAACTAGTGTTCATGGGGTTTTCTTGATGTGGAAGTTATCTTCCTGTTGTTGGAGGGATAGTTTAACAATTATTACATCATAGACTCAGTATCATCAAATCAAATATCATATGCAAGGTTTGGAGATTTGTTCAAGGCTTGTAACATTTACAAAACATCCTTTTGGTTAAATTGTAAGGTAATAGCTTCTTGTTCTGTGGAGGTAAGTATTGTTTCTGATTAATATACTATAAGGTTTGTTAAAGACCTACTTAAGGATAAACTGTACCCTAAATGGTTCACTGAAAACCTACTAATTAGAAATGATAAAATACACTACAAGGTTTGTTAAGGTGAACTTACAAACATGATAAAGGCAGACATTTTTTATATACTTAAAACACAATCTACCTATGATAAAAAAACAATAAAATATTTAATAAATACTTGCATAAAATCACTTATAGAAAATAATAAGGTTACACCAAGCTTACCTTATTGTATGTATGTAATGACTTTTATCTTACTAAGAGAATCTGAGGATTTACCCACTGATTTTGATCAAAACAAAGTATAGGATTTAAAATGAAAACTTGTCTACCAAAATGGTATAAGATCCATTATAATAATGAACATATACCAAGAATACTATAAACTCATTACCAGACTTACTAAACAGTGTTATAAATCACTGTAAGCTTTAATTAACACTTGTGAATGCTACAACAATGATATAAATTCACTATAAGGTCTAATGGGCACTTGTATACAAGTACTGATAAAAAATACATCCAAGCGTGGTTTAATTAAAACTTGTAAAACTCACCCATTAGCTCTTAAGAATAGATACAAGGAACAAGATTTACCAAAAACTCAAAAGCCATGAAATAAAATATACATTAAAATATTTAATGAAAACTTACCTACCAATGATTATAGAAGACATATAAATAGGAAGTGGAAAGAAAGTGAGACAGAAGGGCCCCCTGGAGACCACATACATTCCATCGGGCCATCTTATCACTACATGAAAGTGACAGAGTTCGTTCTCCTCGACCTGGTTTGGTCCTCAGAACTCCAGTCACATGATAGTCAACTCCTTCTCCTTGGGAATCTTGATAATCTCCAGGTACACACTTTGCTCCTGTTCTTTTAATCCAAATTAAGTACTTTTAATTTATTTTATAATATCATGAAAATCCAGACATCTTAGTTAACACAAATAATCATACATATATACAGTCTCAGAAAGAGTTTCTATACCTTCATAGATACTGGGTTCCTCATAGTTACTTTACAAGTCATTAACATTAGCTGAATCTTAACAAATTTCAATGTTATTATACATTTTAACTTGTTTTGAATATATGTATTCTTTTAAAACAAGTGGAGTATGTGCTATTCCTTTATTGTTGACTTTATCACCAAGTCGCAGATGCCTACTTTTATAGGAATCCTTAGCCAAACACACCCATATATCTACATTACCATACATAGTGCTAAAAAATAAGTTTGACAAATTTCAATTTTTTTACATAAGAACTTTATATTTTATCTATTTTTCTCCCCATTTTAACATCACATGAACTTAATTAATTTAAACCTTGTAAAAGATATAAAAATTTAATTCTTTTTTTTTACACAGTGACTGTAAACTGTAAAGAAAAAATACAATTATATATTCAAATTTGTCTCAGTCTTAAAGCAATTTATAACTGTTTTCATTTAATGCTTTGTTGCCTTTTAACTCCCAAATAGCAATAAGTCACCCAGTGGTGATAGAAGAGTTTAGGACAAACAAAATTTCACTGTGTCTCAGAACAGCTGGTATGGGTATTAAATGGGTAAGCAGAGAACAACATTTCGACCCTCTTGGGTCATCTTCAGGTTAACCTAGGAAGGTCGAAATGTTGTTCTCTGCTATCAATCAAAGTGTTAATACCCATACCAGCCATTCTGAGATACATTTTATTTCAAGTGGGTTTCTCATTAAGATACAAAATTTCAAGTTACATAAAATGATGCACAACTGTAACTATATACACTATAAATGTTCCTTTTTTTTTTACGTATTTTTATCTAACTGAAGTTTTTAATTTTACAATTTAGCTACATTTCTTACAAATTATATATCGATAAAAAAACAATATACATTACAAGTTAAGTATTTCATCACTTACTTCAGGATTGAGGCCTTTTGCTCTTGGAAGCCGCTCTTAGTTATCCATAACTTTTCTCAGTAAGTTGGTTGACCAAAATTAATTCATATAGCTTTCATATATTATTTCAAAAATACAAACATTAACTCATGCACTAAAATATTACACTCCAAAACTACTATAATTTTCTGGCTTTCTAACTGACCTATGAAAAAAAACGATTTCAAAACAGCACTAACTTCAGTCCTACTTCAATAAAATGTGCATGAGAAATAGCACATTTTACCAAAATAAGTTATCATGAAGATATCAAAATTATGGAATAAAGAAAATTACCTTTTGGTTAGTTATAAACATGTACATACCATTAACAAATAAACATGAGTAAATAACATGCAAGTACACAGGTGGAGTGGGTGTGTTTGGCTGCACTGCATTTTTTGTGATGTAAAACAATAATGATTATACAGTTATAGTACACTTGCTTATTGTATTTAATGTTTCTAACTCTTCTGACAAAGCATTAGCATTTTCTGGCTTGAAACAGTCATATAAAATGGCTTCTGTTGATGCTTTTTAACTAAAAGCCTGTAAACTTCTATAAAAAGCCATGAGTACAAAACTGTGAAACTTTCAGTTACAACTTATAAAAGGTCCTTTGTTGTCTTTTAATGTTGTGTTGCATTTTCAATATAAATAATAAAAATGTCAACAACTAAACCTATATTAGACACAATTTGTTCTGAATTAAAACAAAATGACTCAATATTTACAAATAACTCACCTGTGGATATCAAATATATCCTGACCAGTAACAACCTTCTTGGGACAGCCCTCCTGAGTGTCTGAATGGTGTAGAGTGGAAGTGTCTAATACCGACAGTCAACACCTGTCAGATTTGCTTTATTAACATCTGTAGTATCCAACACAGTTGTCTGGCTTGCCTGACCATCATTTAGTAAGGCCAAGTTAGTAGTCTCATGATCACTCAAATGATCTATTTTCTCAGTTTGGACTGCTTCATTAATAGGACTGCATGAAGTTGAAACTGTTTTATTACGTTTGTTTGTTTCAGGAGGACTTTCATATGAGTTTTTACGTTTTAACCCGTGTTGTGATCTTACCTGATCACAAAAGTCATGCATTTTGGGAAAGATTGAGGCATCTCCACCTGAAACAATTACATAATCAAAAATGAATGACCATGTAAAATAAAAGCATGCTTATTGTTTGAGAGCAGAAGAAAGTAAATAAAAATGCAATTTAATTAAAACTGCAATTTGTTGACTTCCTGGTCAATTTCTAGTTTCATACAAAATATTACACAACTGATAATTACTAGAAACCAGCATCCATGTTTTTATCTGTTCAATCATTTATGTGTGACAATCACAAAGAAACAAAAAAACTATGACATCCATACATTTTCATTAAATCATAGCTGATGAAAGTACTTAATTACATTAAAACAGAATAAATAACTACATGCTTAAGAGCACCAGCTCCTCTACAACATTCAATATGTGATTCTAGTTATTTGTTATGTAGAGGCAAGTAACATTTCTAAAGTTACCATTTTCTTTAACCTAAAAATGTATTTCATATAATCAATCACCCATCCTTTATATACAATATCTCCCTATCCTATCAACTTTTAGTGCATCTCTTTTGCCTCATCAAGAAAGACCCTTTTTTCAAATGTTAGTGCTCATGGGGATTACTGTGCTTGAAGGTTATTCCTTCCTCTAATGATGATTACAATAAAGGATGGTGCACATTAATACACATATAGAGAGATGGAAGCTTCTTTCAAGGCTTGTAGCAGCCACAAAAGTCTTCATGGCCAATGGCACAAAGTAATAGCTATTTCTTGTGCAGAAGGATGAATAATGTTCCTGAAATATTGCTACAAGGTGTTATTTCACTGAAGTTTAATAATACAATAATATCCGTTGGAAGCAAAATTATTATTCAGTTTTATCAGACACTTATAATACCAATCATATTTAGTCTAATTTATAATCAGCTTTACATTTCAATATTAACTATCACATGTACTTCTTAATATCAAAAACAAAATACTAATCTTTCTTACATGGAGTATGGCTGATAAAGAAATGAACTTTCATCCCGGCTTTACTTGGCATATGCCCTCATGCTCTGTGGTTTCCAAGAGTTCAGAAGTTTTTCCAGTAAATACTTCATGAAGTTGATGGTATAGGTATCTAACAAAAGAGCCCTTAAAGATGTAATTTATATAATTCTGTTCAAAAATCAATAATTATACAGTCTTCTTCACATAAGTTTCATTCAAAACACATTGACATGAAACAGAAAATGATTTCTTACCTCATTTTTGTTTATTAGTTGTTGTTCACATTCTTATTCTTAAAATCACAAATTACTTTTAATCAGTACCTGTTGTACTTTTAAAAGTTCTGAAATTATAAATGCATTTCAATTAATGTTTTGTTTAACTCTAACATGGCTTGACATTACCTGGTGTTTGCTATTTTACTCTTGTACTGAAGTTATGAACACTGAATTAAGTGTACTCTTGTCTTCAAGATGGTATAATATAATTGGGTAGATTCTTTTGTTATAAAGTCCAGTTAACTTAATGATAATATAATAATTTTACTTCTTCAACTCAAGTTATTCAAGTTAGCTTAACTAATATTTGCTAACATGCCTAAGCCTGAGGTAAATACTAATAAATATAGCAATCTCACTAACTTGCTAATTTTCTTGCTTTATATAACATTTTTTTTTTTAATATTTTGTTGAAACACAAATATGGTACTGAAATACTAACTCAATCAAATTATATTACTACAGGCTCAATAAAAAATGATCACCTACTCTAGCTTAATTTAATATTTTATACTATTCAAACTGTTTCAAATTTTTTAAAACTTTGAGACATTAAGTAAACATCTCATTACATAAAACCCCCTCTGACCTTATTTAAAACAGACTAAAACACTGCTCCTCATTGGCTTATGAAATCCTTTAAACAGTTCTATTTCACAATTAAAATAATGGTACCTAAACTTCCATAGTTAACAATGTTTATATTTTCATAAATGCACACATTACAATAATCAAAGCATTAATTTTGTGAAACAAAGCACAATCAAAGTACTGACAAATGAAACAAAACTTTCTTGTTACCAGGGGATTTAACATGGGGTAGAATGTTAAGGAACCAGCTTGTGGCTCCACACCTGCTGATACTTTGGAAGTAGTCTTGAGGAACTTCAGGCTCTTCAACATGATGAAATTAACTGGTTGTCTTGCCAATACACCTCCAAAGATAACCACAGTGGATGACCTTTGGTTCAAACCATTTGTCCTACAACCTACATCACTGATTCTTCTGAATACAGCAAGAGTCTTTTCCAGCATCTGTATAACTCTGGAGATTGTTTCTTTCTTACAATGTTGATAAATCATGTCACAACAATGAAATACTGTCATATAATTATTTGTAAAATACTGGCTTTTCATCTTATCACTAACTAATTTGAATCCTTCTTAGATAAAGTAATGAATGTGTTTGGTGTGTTTTTTTAAATTTCACTTCATACCTGGATAGTACAAAGGTCCAAATTTGCTATCTTCCAATCATCAGTTATATTGGTGTATTGCCTATAGCTTCATATACTCATGTTTGATGAATATGAATGGAAGTTCTTGATCACATATTTTCTTAGTTCACCCACATAAATAGTTAGCTGACTTAAAACTACATTGTTGCATCTCTCCACTATTCCAACATAAAAGAGAATGAAAGCTGGTGTCTTGATCATTTTATTTCAAGTGTTTGACAAATTCTCTAAAACAAGGATGATTCAAAGTTACTTCCTTGATATAAGCAAGGTTCCATAGGCATCCCAAAACTTGAAACAAATTCACTGACAAGCTTCCTCGCTAGTTATTAGATCTTAGTTAAAATAGCATATGTCTCAACCATCTGGTGAAATAATCCACTATCACTAAGATACATTTATTACTACTGCTGTAGTACATTGACAGCAAACCTCTTTCAATTTTTTTTTTTATTTGTTGTAATTCTTGTTATTTCTTTCAAGAATAATTTTACATACAGCACAATTTACATGATTTATGCCAATCCCTAAGAAATTTAAACATCCAATCCAGTAAAACATTTACTCATCTTCTTCAGTGTTTTACTAACTCCTACATATCTATCTGTTAAAGGGATGTGGAATGCTTTTGGTTTCAGTAATTGTGGAGTACCAACAGAAATAATAATTTCTGCCTAATGCTATTTTCCATTTTCAACATAATAAACCTTCTTATAAGTGTAACATATCCCACTCTGCCTATTAAATCTTTGACTGTGGACTGTATTTTGCCATTTCTGCCATGAGGGTTATTCCACAGCCTTTCTGACCCACTAAATAATTTAACACTGATATCCTTTGCCTAAGCCTTTGACTGTAAAACCACATTAGTTTTTTCCTCATCTGTGGACATCTCACCTTGTGTTCTGCTCTGTTCCACTTTAGATCAGTCATGTTATACTTCTTTCTTCTCACACTGTTTACATTCTTTGGTTATACAAGGTTATCAAAATAATAAATCAGCATTTCCATGATCCTGTTTAAGGCAATGCACAGTAATGAAGTAGTACTCATGAACTTTACAGAGTTATCATGCTATGCGACTTTCTGGATTGTGGAAATTCATCAGTCACTTCAATGCTGCTTGATCTATAAAACTTTTGTCCTTACAGATTGTGATTGAAGTAAGTAAAAACTCTTTAGATATTTCAAAATTGGATTTTCCTTTCTACAAACTTTGTTGCTTTGATATACTAGATGATTACATGTCTCTTCTTCTGCTATACTAGAAATAACTTGAAATCTGTATTATGGTAGTAAGCCTTCATGAGTTCAGTATGATATTACACAAACAGTAGCTTATTTATTCTTCAGTTTGATGAATTGCTGTTTACAATCAGCAGTCTACAGAAACTTGTCTGGTTTTTCTGTTAGGTAGGATAAATGATGTCAGAAAATAATTTTAAAAAATAATGATAGTAGAAATATAAGAGACCATCTTGCCTTACAAAAGTATCATTGTTATTTTTTTTACATTTTCTATATTTTCTTTGATCCTGTTATGATCCTTCTGAACTTCACTGATGTTTTTCTGTAAATTTTAAGTTTTTTTCAATTTTCTTTCATTAAAATCCTTCTGTACTTCTGCTGCCTTCTTCACTAGTCTTGTTGTTATCTTTCTGTAAATCTTCATGGCATTTTCATATTCAATCCGCACATTTTCTATGGCTTCTTCAGATTTGTCTTTGATTTAATTCCTCAGTAAATCTTATGTCTCTTTCTACTAAGTTTTCTCTTTTTATTCTTAATCCAATTTTTAATTTTCTGCCTCTTACTTCTTTATTTTCTTTCCATTGTTTCTTCATCTTCAGGAAATGTTTTATCTTAATTCAAGCACATTTTAATATCTTAAAGTTTTGATTTTATTTTCAATACAATAACACCACCCTGGCATCAATATTTTAATAGTATGATTTTTGAGTAGATTCATTTGGATTATTTGGTGAAAAGAATGCAAAATCTTGTCCACTTAATAATAACAAAAATACTTCATTTCTTTAATCAAAAGCTCTACAAGTTAATTAACTTATGTTCATTGATAGGCTTAAATTTACAATAAATGCTCATGCAATATTATATAACTTGATAATTCTCTTCCTACATAAATATTATGGCATATTTTTTATTATTTTATCAAAAACCAAACTCAATAATCACACTACCTAACTACCTACCTCACTAACAAATAAACAAATAACACCCCATCACTTCAGACTCAAAGTAACTTCCTAATACACTCAATAATAACTTATTATCCACATGAGCCTAATATGTATTTTTATACAGCTTAAACTGTTATTAAACAGTGAAGAAAATTTCATATGTTAGCCACACACACATCACATAATGTAAAAACTTCCCTTGGCCAAACAACAATATGAATGTCTAAGTTAAAAGGCATCAGCATTTTACCACTCACTGTTGGAATTTTTGGAAGGTAAATTTAAGGAAAAATAGAAATTATATTCCTAAATTTAAAACACAGATATTATAGATTAACTGTGATATAATTTTTTTGTCATAACAAAACAGTGGTAACTACTTTGAAATTCATCTAGTGCTCTACTCTGATATGGGGAAATTAAACTTGTATAAGTAACAATGCTAGTGTAAGCACTAGATATTACATGTGTTTCCTACTTTTAGTTTTACTTCCTGAGTAAGTGATAATATAAACATTCCTGTATCAGAAGCACATTACAAAATGTAACAGCAATGTAAGTATCACAAGTCTAAAACAAAATAACCCAACATTCTTAAAAGGCAAAAGAAAATTTTTTAGAATTTTTATTGTAGTTCTTTTTAAAACATGACATTTGTATCAGGGTAATTCTTTTGTTCAAAATTTTTAAAAACTTGATAATTCACACTTCAATAAGATTTAAATTTTACAGAAAACATTTTTTTTTCACACATTCTAACTGCTTGTTTACACTACATTTGTGACCTTACATTCACATATATAAATTAGTGAAGTTTTCACTTGAAGTGAAAATAAGACATTAGCACACCTAATTCACTGCTATGAGAAACTCAGTAAATCTCCAGTTTCTCTTAAACCAGATCATACAAAAACAATTGTGCTTACAGTTTACATCAATACAATTCGAGATTTTCAAAATCACAAAACTAACTAAGATGGATTTTTTTTATTTGTGATCAACAGCTAATAATTAAAATGAGGGCAGAAAAATTGTTTCTATTTCATTGTTAATGTTTTATACAACATAATACAATTTTACATAAAAGTAATATGAAAATATTTTTACTCAATTTTATTTACATGTTTAAACACCTTGTAAACATCAGGCAAAGTGCAAGGTAAATATCAAGTTTAATGATTTTACATTTTATGTGCAATATGAAAAGAAATATCACAGTACTCAAAGAAGCATCATATACACTAACCATATGAATAATAACTTTGTAAAAATAGTTTCTACCACACAAATATATTAGGAAATTTTATTTTTTTTAATCTGTAATGGCTCTTGTTTTCTACCACAAACAGAATAACAATCCTCAGAAAACAACATTAGTTTACATTCTCAGGACAAAGCTCTAATAATGCAGTCTCACTTAAGTTCAGCACGATGACATTATATTTTAATCATAGTTAGTTTCTTGATGTCATGACAACATCTGATTTGTTATGAAGTCAAGAGAAAGAATTTCACTATATTAAAATCCTTCTCTTCTGTATATATATATTAAATGTATGTTCATTATAACACTTTCTCACATGTCTTCTATTTTAATATTTGTTAAATTTTTAATGAATTCATCATTTTTTTATAGCTGTGCGACATGTGTCAATTTTATCACATGATCTTATTCTTGGTATGCAAACTGAATGTTTTCAAAACAAAACCACTAACACTTTCATAGTTATTTTTCGAAGTTTTAAAAAATTATCTAACATCAGCCTGAGATTATGAAACACACCTATTTCTCTCTCTAAAACAGCTTTTCTTTTTAAACCCAAACAAGTCTGTAGACTTATAATGTTAAAAATGGGTTTTGATACTTGTGGTGGATACAGTACAGGTAACCCATTGTGTAGCTTTGTACTTAACAACAAACAAACAAATCTTCTGTTTTGCTTTTACATTTATTGAAACATCTCAAATTATCTGAAGGCTTCCTATAGTTAACATTTTCCTTACCTAAGAATGTATTTCACCTCCTCAAGCTCCCAACTAATCTCCTAATATTTTTTATGAATTGTGCTACTTGCATTAATTATATAATTATGCAGCAAAAGCCCTCCTTAAATAAAGGGGCTACATACCTCCACATGTATTAACTCCCTCTATCTCTACTGAATTGACACCAGTTGTGAGAGGAGGGCACAGTTGTCATGCCATAGAGATCAGTGTGTACCCATCTTGTTTCAAGAACACTGGCTACAGGAGAAGGACACAGTATAATAGTGCATCAACACCTCATCTCACCTGAACAGACTTTTAGTTGCACAAGGAGGACACAGTATTATAGAATGTGCCTGCTTACATTATAGTGAACAGACTCTGGCTGCAGGAGAGACACAGCATCATTGTGTGTACTCATCTCAGCTCAAATGAATAGATTCGGGAAGTCACAAGTGACATGTTATATATCAGGTCACCCTTAAGTAATGTCCAATTTTAGGTTCAGAAAAGAAAAAGATTTCAATTGCTTTTAATGTTATTTAACCAACAATGTATGTTCCATTATTATTAATTACTTTCTGCCAATGATTCACAAACTTCTGAAAGCCACTTCTATAAAATTCTTGGGGTTTGAAGGAAAAGAATGTTGAGAGGGTAGTTATGACATCTTCATGTGTTCCAAGCTCTTTTCATCAAGATACTTTTGTAAACTTTGGAATAGATGATAAAAAGATGGGGCAAGGTGTGGAGAATAGGGAAGATGTGAAAGTTTTTCCCTGTCTAGTTCTTCAATCTTTGCAGATGTCATCCTTGCTGTATGGGGCAGTGCATTATCCTGGTGTAACATAGCATATTTATGATTAAGCAAAGCAGGTCTCTTTTCTTTCAGTGCAACATTCAAGCACTCTAACTTTGACAATAGAAGTTTGATGTAATTTACACACTGAGTGGCAGCAACTCAAAGTGGATCACACCAACAATGTCTCACCAAATGCTTAAGAAGACTTTCCTATGGTGGAGGTCCATTTTGGGCTGTGCTTTAGCCAGTTTACCTTCACTGAGCCACTGTATGCAGAGCTTAACATTTTAATAAAATATCCATTTTTTTATCTTCAGTCACTAATCTGTCCAGAAAGTTGAGTTACGTTCATGAGAGTGCAGAGAATGCAAATGTTAACTCTTGCTCTAAGGATGGCTTCTGTCAAATTATGGGAGACCAATTTTCCAAGTTTTCACATCTTTCCAAGCTGTTGCAGATGATTGTGAACTGTTGAATGTATTTAATTCAGCTTCTGTGCTAGCTCTTCAACTGTTACAGTACAATCTTCATCAATATGCAGCAGGCAGCAAGATATCATTAAACTCAACAGGGTGACCTGAGCGTGGTACATTGCTCAAACTGTGGTCACCTGATCTGAACTTCACAAACCACCTTTGACATTTTCTTTCATTGAGATACTCAACACCGTAAACACCTTGAATGTTTCATGTAGTTTCTGCACTATTGCACTTTTAAACTTATAAAGCAGTATATGCCTAATAAGCTCCTCAGATACATCCATCTTCTAAAGGGTTTATTTGATTAATGATCTGAAAAAGCAGAGTTGGGTTAGTTTCTTTTATTTGTCTCAACATTTTTTACACATTGTACTCCATATTTTAGTCATTAAAGCCTTCTACAAAGACAGAAATGATGATGCACTTTCTGTATTAAATTTTCGAACATTACTTATGGGGCTTACCTGATATACATATATACACACAGCCATATGAGGGATGGCTTACACTACACTAATGAGGGATGGCTTACACTACACTAACAGAGATATACAGCCATATGAGGGATGGCCACACTACTAATGAGGGATGCTTACACTACTAACAGAGATATACACAGCCATGGGGATGGCACACTACAGTTACCACTGCTCCTCCTCCTGATACTCAATTGTAAACTACACCAACAGGTGATAGTTCTTCATAGTCTGCCACTCATGTAGCTAGGAGTTGGCCACACACAAGCAACACAGGTGCCACCACCTTCTGCACTGGGTGAAATCACCAGTGAATCACCCCAGCAAACAATTTCCAGACTGTGATAGTTCCTTCAATTTGGAAAGAGTATTTTGTGGTGGAGGCAGGTATCAATAGGTGCCAGCAAAATCTTATTTTGAAAAGTCAGAGAAGAGGTTAGGGGATGCCTCTGGTGCTTGCTTTTCCATGATAGTTTGTCCCATAGGTATAGTCTGGATCCCCTAGCAACGAAAATTTACAGATATACCAAATGGTTACCTGCAAAAAGTCTTGTGGAGTGCACATCTGCCAATGCAACATATACAGAACCAGATCAGACACTGTGAGTGCTTTTCATTATCCTGGCTCAATGCAGATTTCAGAAAATAAGTATACTCACAGAGGCACTACTAGCCACCTGGAGGGTCCTAAGAGCACACAAAGAGCTCTGAAAGAGAAATAATGTTTATTTTTCTCAAAACAGTGACATGATAGTCAGAACACTAATCCCGGGGAAGATAAAATCCATAGAGATAAAGCCTGAAGGTGTAGAGGAGACAAATGTATCAAAAGCATCCACACACCCACCAGGAGGAGCTCATTCTAAAGCTGACAAAGGAGAGATGTAAGAGGAGCAAAAGGTGGCATATCAAATACAATGAAATAATAGTCTGTGAGCATCTACAATGCAAGCCAATCATGCTAACTTGAGAAAGTAATGGAATAAGGGAAAAAGGGAAGAGATCCATGAATAGGCACAACAAGCAGGTCAGGGGAGCCAATCTGGCTCCACATGATTCAACGGGCAAGAGAAGGAAGGGAAATAGAAAAGGAGCAGTTAAAGACCAAGAAAGAAAAAAAGATCTGACTGAGAGAGAAATAGCTGTGTGTGGTAAAAGAGGGTATGAAAACCACAGGAATAATTTCAAATGCATTTCACAACACAGAACCACCAGTCATCATTTTAGTTTGTGTTAATTTAGCTACTTAGAAAGAAACAGGAAAATTTTGATATAAGAAAAAAAATGTTTTCTATATTCATAAAGAAGTATACTAGCCTGGATAATAATATTTTCCTTGACATATAAATAATTGCAACTTAAAAAGCTAATTGTAGTTTACCTAATGAAAAGTCTTCTTACAAGGACTTCAGCATGGCATTATCACTAATGGCAGCACCTGGCGGAGAGAATCAAAATATGTAGGATTCAGAAGAAACTATCTGATATCAATTAATCACTTTTGTTTAATGAAGTAGCAGCCTCTAATCAGCTTTTCTCCAAAAACAATCATTCTGAATACCATATACAGACCTAAAACATATATTAAAACTAGAATTTGTGGAGTTTGCATAACTGTTTTATTATATTTCACATTACCTTGACAACTAAGTTGGGATGGACCAAGACACTTTGACCCTGTGGCAAGGGAAACAACCTTCATGTCATGACCTATTAAAAAAAAAAGAGAAAATTTATATATGAGCTAAATATCTTTATTTTGCTGTATATCACTACATGAATAGTGTGTAAATACCTTGAAATTATTGAAAATAAGTTATTTAGTTAGCTAGGATTAAACATAGTTCTGACTACAGTATAAGTTGCAGGGAGCTAATTATCTGTACATGTTTAAAAGTTCACAATGGCCACTATTTAGAAGTTACTGGAAGTAGGATCAACTTTTAGTTGGGTTCAAAATGGTCATGCTACTACTCTATATAAATTATTAGAAGTTTTATCAGCCAGTAGTAAACCAGGCTTTATAAATATCACAATAAAATTTCTGGTAGTAAGAACAGTAGTAACCAAAAATTCAAAACCTGCAGTATCCATTCCTCTATAGACCATCCACTTGTGTCCATCTGGTGATGCAAAAATTCAAACAAATATTTACAATATTTTTCATTTCCTACATTTCTATTGTTATTGTAAGACTATTACTTCAGGAATGAAAATTAAAACAAGCAATATATCTCATAATAATAATTTCCTTACACTTGTAGCTCTAGTATTCATTTTCTTACTCCTGAAAATGGGAAAAAGGCAGTTGGCAAAATGCTCTTACTAACTCAACCATATAATGTTAATGGACATTACCTTTTGGTAGAAAATCAGAAGAAATCACTATTGCTGACATGTGTGTCCACTCCTTTCCCTTCTGAGGTTTTCCAGTTTTAGGCAAAGATTTGTAACGACTGTAACACAACTTTGCAAGTTTATCTGCAAATGATACATTTTCAGCTGAGTCACTCATAGCTTGCAAGTAACAGACCACCAATCTGTCAACAACAAAAAATGCCACTACTTAGTTTTCACACATGTATGACCTACAATAATGCTTAACATGAAGGAATTAGAAAATATCTAATGAATTCCTCACTTTCTACTACATATAGATATATATACTTATGCTCTAAGAGACAGAACTTAATTTATACGTGAATTTCTGTGATATGTACATACGTACATATACTGTAGTTTTAGTTAATGAAAGTCTAGTGTATGAAGAGTTTCCATCTCTATGTTCCATGATATACTGTTTTTCAATGCAAAGTTCTTCTTAATCAGTGATGTCGAAACCCACTTGTTGAGAATTTATATGCTCAAAGAGAAAATATTTTATAGAGCGAACAACGTTGTTAAACTCTTCTATAAATCGACAACGTTCTATTCCTGTAGATTATGCTCAAAGTGAAATATTTTAATTAATGCCTAACTTATTTTAAATCATAAGTTGTAGTTTTCAGGAAATCCAGAATGACTCATTGGAATTTGTTTATAAAGCTTCTTAATGATCAAAAAGGTTAAAGATTAATTTGAGGAAAATTAGAGAGCTAAGGTAAGATGAGGGAGTTAGTAAAGTAAGAAAAGAAGCAGAAAATCTTCAAATAAATATTGTTCTTAACAAGATAAAAAAAAAGGGAGGAAACTAATAGGTTTACTAAGATGTGCAATGCAAGAAGGCTAAGAAAGAAGGTTCATATGTGAATGAAACTCAGGTTACTGTTTCAAACAGACTTGAACCTGAAGCTGTAGTTTTGATCTTTCAATAGTGAGGAATTATCTACTGAAAGTTGAAGGTCTGGACAATGGTAAAAATGGAAGATAGAAGGTAGCATAATTGGAGAAAAGAAGGAATAACCTTCTTGAGCTGCCACAGTGTTAGGAAAAAAGGAACTATTAGGATAAAGGATAAAATAGGTTGGATGAAAACGATATGGAAAATATAAAGGGTAAATAAATAAAATTGGAGATGCCTGCAAGTCAAAAGGAAAAGGAAATAGGTCTCAAGGAACAAATGAAACAAAGAGTACAAGAAAAGTGGTTCAAATGGAGGGAGAGTCACAGTACAGAGGACCACATTAATGTCCCATTCTGGAAAGGGAGGATGCCTATGAGTTTGAAATGACTGTATGAGCACAGGCAGAATATCCAAACTAAAAACCTCAGGGTGTCTTGAGTAACTGATGGCATGGTAGAGTGTAACTCATATATGAAAATCAGAGAGATTGAAGACTCACCCAAAAGCCAAGTGAGAAATTCCTCCATCTGAGCCACTGAAAACCTGATAGCAGGAAATCCCTTGTCAACAGATTAAGAGTGGAAGACTTCCCACTTGCTCTGGTAAATTTCCATGGAGGTGAAATGCCTCATAAAGTCAGATCTCATTGCCAAGGACTAGCTGAAATCCATGTATGAAGTTGCAGGACAGAGAGATTGGTATGAAGAGTGGAAAATCAAGTATGAAGCAAAAGGAAGGAAACAAAATAAAAGAGGCAAGTCTTGAGAAGAATAGATTTTGGAGACTCAGAAACCAGAGTTGTGTTGGTCAATGAGGTGCAATCAGGAGAATCCAGCATGATGTAGTGTGTACTAGAGAAACCACTCAATGAAGCAAATGGATGATATGGTACATATAAAAATATCTGTGAGACCAATCCTGGCTGGAAGCATCAACAGCCAGAGCCTGTGAATGCTGAACGAAGAACCAAAAGAGGGTTAACTTTGTATTGAGGCCCATAGTAAATACATTCAATTGGGAAGTCTCCCAATGGGGTGGAAAAATGTCTCTGAAAATAACTAAATCTAATGACAACTCCAAGGGAAAGATTAAGTCTGGACATGAAAAAGAAACAAATATCTTTGGACCTAGCACTCCTTTGCTAATTGGTATGAGTGGTCACATTAGTTTTCAAAATGAACCATTACCAGATGATAACCTGTAAAAGAATGGGAAATGATACAACATCTAATGAACAACCAGAAGTTTGAAAGCATTGATATGCAAGACCAGTCTGTCCACAGACCAACAGACCATTGCTTTGTGGTGATCAACTTAAACCCCCTATCTGTGTCAGGAAGTGACTTTGAAAAGATGGACATCAAGGTGTGGAGAAGGCAGTTGTGCACCCACTCCCATATGGGTTTTGTCAAACCACCACAGCAAGTTGATTTTCAGAGAAAGAGAAAGGTTCAATGACAATGATAGCTTAGGTAAAGAAAATGTGGCATTAATACTAATAGGACAAAATAAGAAATCTATATATGTCATCTGTCTTGGCTGGTGATTCTTAAAGAAAATCTTAAAGGTATGTGTACTAAAATGGGAAAACATACATATGTATGAAGCTCATATTGAGATATGGAGAAACTTGGACAATTTACTACGTTTGCTGTTTCTTATTGAACAAAAGAAAATATGCCTGAAAACTCTCAATTTATTTAGTTTATTATATAGTATCTTATCCTACCTAAGTTCAATCCTAATTCCTATATATACTAATACAGTAACAGAATGTATCACACTCACATTATTAAGTGGAAATATATAAAACAAGAACACATTCTCGACTTAAAAATACAGCTAGCGATATTTTGCAAATCTATGTTTTATTAGTTTATGCTACAAACTATGGTTCCAATGCGTTCGAACATAATGAAAGCTTTCGTTTTACTTATTTTCAACAATAACTGTCAACGTATTTATTATTAATGCTGGCGCAGATAGCCTAATTGCTTTGTGCCGTAAAACCTCAAATCAACCAAAATATTACATATGACACATGAAACACCAATACTAGATAATACTACTTTTGTGCTTTAGAAAACAAAATAATTATAATAAACAATTACTATTAACATTATTTCCACGATAACAACATAAGAATATTCATATGATTTTAAATTAATCAACACCTCTATATACCTGAAGTTTAAAACATTAAAATTGAAAGCTGAACTCCTTCATCACTAGTGTTTTAGCAGTGTCCCCTAGTGGCTCAGCAATAGGTTTGTGAACTTAACAAGATTAAAATTTGGAGTCTATTTGTGTGGCGTTGCGCTAAAACAAACAAAAAATAAAAGTTTAAAACTTATATAAGTTCTTCACTAAAATAAGAAATATAGATTTGCTTATAAAATTGTCAATTTGATGTTACATAAGCTTAAAGTACGAAGAGTTTCCGTCTCTACATTCCATGATATACCGTTTTTCAGTGTAAAGTCCTCCTTAATATAATAAATTATTTTCTGTTTTGTTTTATTTATGTTACTTATTATTCAATTTACTTATCTTCTTTCAACGTTATTTAATTTGTTATCTTTATTTTCTGTTCTAATTTTTAAATAGCCTGGTATAACCGCGTGGTTAAGGCACACGACTTGTAATCTGAGGATCACGGGTTCGATTCCCCGTTGCATCAAACATGCTTCACCTTTCAACCATTAGAGTATTATAATATGATAGTTAATCTCAGTGGTAAAAAAATAACCCACAAGTTACCACTGCGAGGTAATGACTACCTCCCATTCCTCTAGTCTTACACTGCTAAAGTAGGGGCGACTAACGCAGATAGCCTTCTTAAAAGAAAACTTTTAAATAAAATACATTTTATATTGACTAAGTTTCAAACTGTTTGAAAAACAAGGAGATTGTAACCTGTAATGGAAGATGAAAAGAGTTTTTATTAGCCTTCAAAGAACCATTGTGTGATATGTCATACCCAAAAATAGATCAAGCTTGAGGTCCTTCCAAACTTGCATTGCATGGCGTGTGTGAAGAATGTTTTTTTTATTTGAAAGGTAGTTTTGAGTGTCTAATATTATGTGACACTGTTTCAGATTTTTTTATTCAGTTTTCTAGTTTACAGAAACAAGGAAATTTGATAAAAAATGTGATTTTTTAGTTACAATTATAGTTATTAGAATTGTGAATACTTAGCTTTGTAGGGTACCCAGTAAACATGTGGTGTCTCCGCATTTATTTGTAGTTGAGATAAAGGAATTTAAAATTTATAGTATGATATTTCATATGATAGTCTTTTACGGAATACAGTTTGCATAAATTTTCAAGCACCTTTACTTATACAGCTTTATTTTTTCCAGTGTCCAAGATTCTTCTGCATCTACTGCAGCCGGGATTTCAAGAAAGTGCTAAACAGCTTTTATTGATGCAGTAAAATCTGATTTGGTGGGATTCAGACAGAAACTCTACGAGATGCTGTTTATAAACTTTCATTGGATGGTATTCCTCCAGCTATTGTCACAGAATTATTGATTGATCATGTTAAATCAGTGAAAGTATTTCAGATGTTTGGGATGAACAGCTTTGTTTGTGTATTTGTAAGGAATATGTTCGTTATACACAATAACATTTAGATCTTACATTCATTGTAACTGTTGAAGATTTGTATAAAGTTTTTGAGACTGTTATTATCTGCTTCGTACAACTGCCATACAAAAAAAAATGTCTAGAGCAAGCGAGACTGATGTGAACACTTTTGCAACTGCTAATGCAATGTCGATAGATAGATTTCCAAGGATAAAGTGTTCATTTCAGTAACTAGATCCAGTTCTTCTATCACCCCATTCCAAACACTTGGAGCTTTGACGAGGTTATAGGTCACCATTATTTGAAACAGCTTATTTGAGAAAAGCCAATAAAATTAGGATTTAAGTTCCTTTATGTGTCTGGGAGTTATTGTATGAAGTTTAAGTTATAAGAAGGCAAAGAGCAGCGAAAAGAAATTGTCACTCTTGAAAGCTTAATTATTAAAAAAAAAAGTAACTCTATATAGGGATAAATTTGCTAATAATGTATTTACCACACTACTACTACAACTACCAAAAAATTTACGGCATCAAAATTATTGGAATTAAATTATCTGATCGTCTAAACAATGTGATATTCAAGAAACTAAAAAAGAAGAAAAGGATGTTATTTTGATGTTTTGAAAGATACAGTTGCTGGTATAATATAGTTAGATAGCATAATAACAGCCAAGTCGCTATTGTACAACTTTACTGATGATTTGGTACTTTCCAAAAAAGCTTGCAAGCATTATAGTCCAGCATCAAAACAACAAGATGGGTGTAATATAACATTCCATATTTGCGAAATGCAGTGAAGGGATAAGTAGAGTTGACTTTTTGATCAAAATCGTGTAAGTTATCATGTACAAAAAACCAAAAGTGGTAATGGCAAATAGTGAGTTTTGTTTTGGTGCTTTAACAAATACGTGGCTGAAGTGTATACGTGTAGACAACATGCTCCGATTGAAATATTGAAGACAAATTATTTTTTTACACTTTTGACTACTCTCAAATTCGAAGAGCTAGATCTGTTTGTTCCATAAGGAGAGGTCAAGTGCTACAAAATATCAGTACATATAACTAAAGCACTGACTTGTACAAAACCTGACATGATGCCATTGTGTATATCTGCTTGAAATGCCAGGTGGGTTTTTACAATGACCAACAATGACGGATTTAAGATTGTATGGATGCAGGGATTAATAATTTTTGTGGTCCCTATCCAATGTAATTGTACATAGAATGAAATTATTAATGGGCCCCATTAAGACTATGACCCCCCTCTATCCCCTACCTAAACACGCCACTGCTGATAATTTTGTGAATTATCATAGAAATTGAAGTTGACCATTACTGAATACTATCTTTGTGTTATGGAGAGAACTCACAACTGTCACTTTATTTCAGAAAATACATCAGTCATTTGTTAGTTTCAGGTATTCAGCTTCTATTTGTAAGAGTGTGTGTGTGTTTTCTTATAGCAAAGCCACATGAGGTATCTGCTGAATCCACTGAGGGTAATCGAACTCTAGATGTAATTTTTTATTAAAAATAAATATTTAAAATAATGCAAGTTCTTTTTAATGTATGTGTCTTTTTTCTAAAATCTCAAACATATGGACTAAAAACCCATTTTTTTTACATTACAAAAGACTACTATGCACAGTTAGACACTGTCCCTACTTGATCAATGTACAAATCATCAAAGTGTTTCTCTTTAGACGAATACCTAGAAAAGTATTCACGTTGAAATAAAAAAACAAAAAAACTATAAAAGTATCTCATTTAATTTCTTTACAATAGCTTCATTACGTGATTGACAATTTTCTGACAGCATACTTTGGATGGAACGTACACATGTTACCTTCTTGGCCAGTGAGGGATGATGCAGTCGTTGATCCCTTCTTAAAGTGCTGGACAAAGTTGAGACAGTATCCAAACGACCAGAATAGTCATCTGTCATCGAGAACAAGAGACACAAAGGCACGTAAAGCTAAACGATTTCAACGGTTTTCAGGACAAGGTGATTACACCAAAACTGCATTGAAAGAGGCTAAACGAAAATTGTTTAAAATCACATTTTAATAAAAATAGTTGGTAACATTTCATCAACCCACACATAACATTTTGCCTAAGTGTTTCACTCATGTTGCTTTATAAAAATTTATTTTAGGCAGTTTTGCATATTAAAAAGAAGTCATGTTTTTCATTTCATTTTTCAAAGCTAAATTCACTATAGTTATATATTTCATTTGAAAACGTACTTAAGTAATACTCAATTTATTTCTAATTACAATGGCGAGATTGTTTTCATTAAAAGTTCAAATAAAAATTTATCTTGCATATGACTACAATATATTTAAAATTTTTGAAAATAACAATAATAGCTTTAATATATATATATATATATATATATATAAATTATTGCATCTATAATCTATATAAGCTGTAAGTAATCTGTTTTTGTTTTTTATACAATTAACATATTAGATAACCTTAAGATGGCGCGGTATGGTATACATGTGTTTGATATACTTAGGTGAAAGATCGTGTGTGAATAGTGATATTAAGCTTTAAACTGGTGTTTTGCAACTTGTATATTCCTTTTATGAGTGAACACCTTATATCTTCGGGTAACTGTTATCACAATTTTTAATAACTGTGATCTAGTTTGAAGTGAAAAGTGGTCTTGTTGTTTTAAATATCAATATAAGCATCGATTCTGCAAACTTTACAATTGACATGTGCAGAATTTAGTATAACAATAAACTGGCTATGATTCAGTGCGAGTTATGACGGCTCAGTAAGTAAAACTTGTTTGAAATTTATTCCGAGCTTGAAGCAATAAAGTTCCCTGTATGTTAAAGTAGAATTTATGGAATGCAATACACACACATTTACAAATTATAATACTTATAAGTTATATTAAAATTGTGAAATAAAAGACTAAAACTAGAAAATGAGTAATTAATGTGACTCTTTTTATGATATTTTATTTTTTACACCATCAAATTAATGATAAAATAACATCTTAAACTTAGGTGCCAAAATATTTTTTATTGTGTAACTTACATACAATGGAGGATCTTTGGTCTGTCAACAATTAAATGAAAAGTTAAAGGCTGTCTTTGCACACTCACTGTTTAGAAACGAAAACAATTTTTTTTTTTTAGAAAATTATCAAATTTCTCTTTCAACTCCTTTAAAGTGCTGACTTTTACTGCTAATACTCATAGCAACTCATTCCTTACACCAACCATGCTGTGTAATAAAACTATCATAACTGAGGCTGTTCTATATTTTCCAAATCTTAAACTTGTGTATTTTGTTCTTTTATATTTGTGATACTGCAAAAAGAAATCATGTCTTTATTCTATTAATTATGTGGATAATTTTTGAACTTCAATAAGGTTACTTTTTAAAGAGAAAATAGAATGAGCTTAGTTTGTCCTGTTAAGATTATTTTTTCTCTGGAACTGTCCTACTACTTATTCTGGTAGCTTTCTTTTGAATCTTTTCCAAAGTTAATACTGAACGTGTATGCTCTTTTAGCCAACAGGCAATATAATGTGATAGCCAGTTGCACTGTTTGCTGGTAAAAAGAGAAGGTCATGAGTTAGCAGCGAGTGATTTTGGCTAGTTGCCTTCCTTTTAGACTGTTACTGCTAAATTGGGGACAGCTGGTGCAGATATCCCTTGAGTAGCTTTGCACAAAATTCAAAATAACTCAAGGTTAACATCCTTCCTTAAGTAGGAGACCAAGACTGTGCATTGTTTCAAGTGATTAGTATATACAGAGAATTACCTCATGACTTTTAATCAGCATGTTTACAAATAACCCTTACAATTTTGCTATTCATAGTAGCTTTAATGTTAGCAACAGAGCACTGCTTTGATAGTTTAAGTGAATTCACCACTATGTCAAGGTATTTTTATTCAGTCATGGTATTGAATTGGTTCTGTTCTATGTCTCTATATTAAATTTGTAAACCAAGTTAATATAACCCAAATATATCACCTTGCACTTTCTCTAATTAAAGGTAATTTGTCAAATATTAGTTTAACTTATCAACTTATCTTGGTCATCCTATTCTCTGTCCTCAGAAAAGCTATACCAGTAACAAGAGACCAATTTGACTTAGCTCCATTATTATATAGTAACAACCTTTTGCTTTTACTCCATTTTATCACTTTAAAAATAAGACAAGTAGTCTTCCTCCATCTTTTATCATTGTGAATTTTCTAGCCTTTTGAATGCTAAATTATCAAAACAATTTTTGAATGTCTCACTAATAGATAACATCTTAATAAATAAAAAGAAGTAGAAAGGCAAATTTGCCTTTGGTAAATTTTCTTAATGATTTTGTAAAGCCTCTTTTATTATCGCCAGAATTTTTCCTACTACAAAAAATATAGTTTTTGGCACGGATGTACGTCTGTGGACTCACAATATCATAAATTGGGTGCAGGCAGCCCATTGTGTAGCTTTGTACTTCAAACACAGACAAATTAATGCAGTCTTATCAACAATATGACTAAAATTTGCAATTCTTCAATCATTGAACACCTATCTATTGATTATAAATATACCAAAAATTATCTTTTGCCTCCTTTAAAACACTGAGAAGAACCTTGTCTGATTCTGGTGTTTTTTGTTTTAATTTAGAAATATTTTATTCTTACCATCAATAGATTAATATCTATGTGATTCAGATCATTATTTCACATATTTCAAGAATAATGCTAACATCATCTGTTCTAAAACATAATACAAGAAAACATCTATAAACTCACATATCTAATTTTAACAAAAACTTTGCCATTAGCATCTTTTAAGGTCTTAGTTCCTAATTTTAACAATTTAATTACCTTTAACATACTGAAAAAACAAACAAACAACTTTACTGTTTGACATTATTAACCAGTAGTTTCTCATAAGCCTTTTAGATCTCGTAATTTCTTTTTTCTTTTAGTGAAATCCTAAGTTTTCTTGTATTTTGTAAATTTTCAAATCTGTCTGTCAACTTAAAACTCTTAAATTGTGGTATATCATTTGTCTCAATTATCTCTTGTTTCTTCTAAATCATAAAAATCTAGCAACTACCATTAACTCAAGTTTATTATTTTCTTTTCATGTAACATAAACATTGAGCTAAAGCATTCAAGTGTATGTGTTTGACAAAGCTTATAGTTTTACATTTATTGTTTTAATGTTTTTTAGTGCAAAGTGTATTATTTAGTATAATATTATCTACTATCATTTGTTATTTCAAAAGTTGATTAGTGATGCTTTATTAAAAATAAACATGTTTATTATTATAATTTTTAGAATATAATATACAGTTTACTTAAGGCACTTTCAGGACCTCCTTCATTTATTATGTGTTCTATCTTTATAATTAAAATAGTAATTTGTATGCATATGTAGGGAGCTTTTGAACTTTATTAAACTATGTAAAATGAAATTAAAATGTAGGAAGTATGGATGAGGTTACCATGTGAGCATGGAAAGCTTTATAAACTTAATTAATCTGTCAGTAACAAAATTAAGAGTAATTAAGTACAGATGATATCACCACATGTGTAAGGGAGGGGTGGATGTAGGTGGTACTGCACATTGCAAAGGGAAAGATGTTTGGGAAATAGAGCTATCATCCATGTGAGCCCCACCTCAGACAGTAGTTTTTATGTGAATTACTTCACTTCTTTATTTACACTTTGACTACTAATTACCATCACCCTGTGAGTTTAATATTTCTCCATAATACCAAGGTTTTGAATGCATTGCTAGATCTAATATCTCTTATTAGTTCAGTCTGTCTGTCATGCCTACCAGTGACACACAGCAGTATTTCTACATACCTACAATGCTTAATTACAAACAAACTGTTTGTCATTTTGATAATATTGTCTCAAACTGTCTTTTGAACTAGAGGTATTTAGTGTGTATCACATGTGGAATAGTTTTGACCTTGATGTCTTGCATGTAAATATAGATTTGTTCAGAACTCTACATATCTAACTTCATGTGCAAGTAGTTTAGACAGATCACTAAACTGTTTTAATTACTTTAAGTACATACCACTGCCTTTACATTTTATAAACTCTGTGAATTCAAATGCAAACTACTGTAACTAAAAGAAAGTTTTATATGCAAAACATGAGTTTCCCTTTTATTTATCAATATACAGTGTTATTACTACCAATGATAAAGTATTAAAAGTACATTATTTCTATTACTTTATGGGTGCACATTGTATATAATTTTTTGGTAATACCATCATTACACAGTGTTTTAATTAAATTAAAGCACTTTAAATTTTTCTTATAGCTACATGAAGACTTAAATTTAGCTCAAAGCTCAGGGATTATTGCATATTTATTATGTCTAATCATAAACCTGCTTTTATGTTTTGTCTTTGTCAGTATTGTGCTTACATACAGGGGCATAGATTTACATGGGATGGGGTGGATGATTTTGCAACCACTTACGTGGACTGTTCAATTTGCAAATTGGTAATCTCTGATTATGTGAACCTGAAAGCTGTAAACATGCAGTCACAGAGTAATCTTGTTGCCGATACTTGCATGTATACTTAGGCCTACTGATTGATACTTACGAACTATCGCTTAGATCAAAAGCTTAGAAACGCCTATATATTAAGATGTACATTTCGACTACTGAAAAAGCCTACATCTAGGCCTAATTATGTAATTCGATTGGCAAGAACACGAGAATCACAAGAACAAACACACAATTTGTAGGCCTGTGATGCAATAAAACAATTCAACAGACCAAACTGTATGAGGGGGATGATTGTATGCACCATACCCCCACCTAAAATGAAGGGGATGTATACCCTCTCCATCCCCAGGATCTATGCCCTGCTTATATTTATGGAGGAACAATGATTTTGTAAAATGTATTTCTTTATTCATATTAATCATAACAAAATTAGATCAGTGTATGATTTTTGTTTTAATTCACACAAAAGCAATTTGGAGAAAACTACATCAGGCCTTGTTTTAGTGCTAGAGCATTAATTTTAACAAGGTATGGTGTTGATAGAGGAAACATCCTTTGGACAATTGGAAGTGTTAAACACTCTCCTTGAGACACTTTAAATTTGAAAAAGTTCAATCAACTAATTAGTGGAAAAATTAGTGAATAAGAGACTTAGATATTTAAAGACCACGGAAAGAAACTGACCTAATGGTTTCTTTGCAGGTTTCAATAGATAGATCTCAAAGCAGTTGCCTCAAACATTTGTTGAATTACTTATTTTTATCTCTTACCATGGGCACAAGTGATACAGTTGAAAGTGAGTACAGTTTGTCAAGTTCAAAGTGGAGATGAGAAGCCCAAGAAGAGTTGTATATTCTAGACTTGGTCATTAGCAGGTATGTGGAAGAAGTATCATGAAAATTATTCTTATTGTATTTGAAAAATATATATATACGTGAAAGAGCTTATCAGCCAGAGTCATTGGTTCTTCATCTGTGTGAAAATTATAAAATACAAAACAAAAGAAAGTCAAGAATAGAATAATTGTTTTTGTAGAATTTTCAAAAGATTAAAATAAATTATCTCAATTTACCAATGAGTTGAGCATCACACTACCAGAAAAAAGTTTTTATTGTCAATTATTCTTCACAGCCTAGTGATGATTTAGTAAATACAAGCTTAATGATATAATTTTTTTTGCACCTGTGGATCTTTTGTTTTCTGACTCTCTGCAACAGCTTTCATGTAACCTTCTGTAATGTGATTATATATTTTCTTTCACATATTTCTATTCCTCCTCCTCTATTATTCTTTCTTGATGGTTGACCACAAGATTTGAAGTATACTTTGGGCAAAAGGCTTTGTCAGCTCTAGGTATGGTGAAGGTCATATGCTTAACATATTATTACTTATTCTTCTTTTATGTTGCTTATATATTTTCTTACTGTCAACACATTGTAATGTTTGATTGCCTTTGGATTTTTTTTACTTTGTTATTTCATAATGTAATGGGACTGGCTGTGTTAGCCATCTTAACATTTTGGATACCAATACTTGTTTAGTTTTGTTTTTTGTCAAGATATTTGTTGGTCATCAGATACTTTTTTGTTTGATGTATATCATTGTTATCCATTTTCAACTTCATGTACCCTATTAATTACACAACTATTTTGCCTAATACAGATTGTATATTTTGTTGCATCTAACTTTTTTGCCTTGAATTTCTTTCTGTGTCACTGAAAGATGCTTGAGTAGTAAAACAATTATCTTGGGCACTATTGCTTGTGCTACATGTAGGTAACATTACTAACTTGCAAGTCTCAACTCTCCTTCCAAGTTTCTTATCTTTATTTTATTTATAAAAAACCCTTTGTGTGACATTGAATTAATGTTAACATGTTTATTTTGTCAGGGCTCTCTGTAGCATTTTTGATTATATTTCTGATTTAAGGTTAGCAGGCTTAAAATTTGCTTCATAAGTAGAGCTGAACAATTAATAATCTACCTGTGAATGTCAACTACATCAATATAGTGTCATGCAGAATGATCAATTAATTTATGATAATGAAAATAATCAACTAAATAAAATTGTTTTCATTATTTCAACTATCCAATTATCAACATTTTTTCTGCTTTAATTTATTAATATTGATTAATTTAAAGTTGTTCAGGTTAAGTGTCGTTACTCAATAAAATGTCAAAATTAGTGTTTCCTTATTCTGCTCCTGAGGTGCCTTTGACAGTAGTGATACATATAAATAACAAAAGATATTGAGAGGTAATCAGAGTGATTTATGCAACTGTCATATCAGGTCATATTACTCAAAACAAAGATACATAAAATATCAGAATCATTAAAATGTGATATTTGATTTCATGGCCAGATACTACCTTAGTGTGTTATGTATAATTGTCAGCCTTATCCTGTTGTTTACATATAGTCGCTACTACTAACAATTTTGGTGTCTGTTCAAATCTTTTCCATTTTAATATTTTTCACTTTATATAAAAATGGAATTGTGTTTTCCAAAATGCTATTTTATTCTACCTTGTGAGAGTAAACTTGTCTGTGCAAAGTTATAGTATTCTAGATATCTTTCCACTTATTTCAAATTAACTTTTTTTTATATAAATTTTTTTGCATTATATTTGTTTACATTAGAGGTGTATTTTATTTTTGAAAAATTACACTATGTAACAAAATTTTTACTTTTTCTTGTTCCTAATTGCTTATGCCTAAAGTAAATGGAAAAGACTTATTTTTCTCTTCAAACTTTGTTTTTGTGACCTGGGTAATGAAATTTCAAATTTACCCATTTTCCAGAACATTCCAGGTAGATTCAGTGCTGAGTAGCTGATAGAGAATTTTCTCAAACTCACAAGAATTCTCTAGAATGTTGTAGAACTTCACGAGAATTTTCAAGAATCTTTTAGAATTTTCTAGAACTTTCCATGGTAATATATATATACAGGGCTCACCACCCACTTCAGTTTAGTTTTAACTGCGTGAAGTTAACACATAGACCTATCTGATTTTATCAGAGATGGCATCAAGAAACTGCAAGCATTCTCCAGATGTATTCTGCTACCAGTTTATCAATGAAAGAAAAAAGTACTCTGTGACAGCATCTGTTAAAATGTGTGAAGCCTACAAGGCATATTTCAGCATGCCTGTTGGGGATCAAGACAAACCCTGGGTACTATTTTTTCTACGAGCTTTGCAAGAAAACTCTAGAAGATAAGATGGACAACTTTTGCTTGCTTGAATAATAAGATTTTATATTATACAAATTTTAAATCTTTTAAAATTTAAATAGCTTTAATTTATATTCTTTTAATATAAATACATGTAATTTTTATTCATATGTTTTATTCAGACCTTATGTAAATGAAAATGTGCAAATTTGCCTCTTTTTTACAGAAAATAGGTTACTTTCTAAATTTCATTATCAAGGTCACAGAAGCAAAGTTTGAAGGGAATAATGGCCACTTTCTATATACTGTTACAACATAAGCAATTAAAAAATAAGACATACTATAGAGGAACAAATTTGTGTTACATAGTGTTATTAGTAAAAGGATCTCTTTTTTGCAGTCATTGACAAACCAATGGAGTTTGAGATTTGGATGGAAACAAAATAGCTTCTTTAAGTAAATTGGCTCTGAACATTTCATTAAGACTTATCTAAAGAGAGAACAGTATACCAGTCATTATGTGTGTCTAAATTTCATAAGTTAAATAATGGTATTGAATGAACCTTAGGGCTCAAAACCTATACAGTAAGTTTAATAATTCAAGTTGTTTTACAAAGTTACATATTTTCAAACATTGTATATTTAAAGTATATTTGCTACATATCATTACAGGATTTAACAACATGCTGCTAGTGATCCAAAACATTTCCCAATTTTAATATGCAAGATTTTTTTATTTTCTATCTTTCAATAGTTAACTCATCATAAATGTTTTTTTGGAAAAATATATCCATTCAAATGCTACAAAGAGGAAAAGGTTATAATTTATTTCAGAGCAAACTTTTCTTTTATTGAAGTACAAACATGATATTTTAATTTTTTTTTATTTATTTTTGCTAAATCCAGGAGTTCAAATTCTTTGGTGGCATCAAGTTTATCTGATGGAAAAATCCAGCTTTTAAATTAGAAGGACTTCAGAAAACAGATTCTATTAAAAGTATGTACTTTTGCAGACCTGAAGAAAAGAATTAAAGTTATAAAAAAACAAAACTGGTTACTGTTTCATAAACTCATACATTATACTGTAAATAATAGAAAAATTAAGTATGATTGTTTTATACTAAGTTATGATAATGAACTATTGATACACCAATAGTTGAAACAATACACTTTTCATGCCATGCCATCAATTAAACCAGTATGTTACCAATAACATTCCAGTGATCAAAACAGTTTACTTCTTGAATCAGACTGTTAATCAAAAGCGATATAATTCTGATATCGCATCAGTAATTACAGCAATATGCTAATAATACTACACCAGTAATCAAAACTTTAGTAGTATTGATGTCACCCAGACAATCAAAATAGGTAACTACTGAAATTATTCTTGTAATGCAAACAGTAATAACAAAGTATTTTTATTGTTTATTACTAAATTAGCAAACAGTGTAGTCATACTATTCAAGTCACCATTCCATATTATACTTGAGGTATGTTATTAAATATAGTTGAAGTTCCAAGTTGCACCTTACTTAATAGTGCTTGAAAATATTATGGTAAATTAATACTTATAAAGTAATATCATTAACAATAAGTGTCTCAATCCTTATCAATATGTTAATATTATATTAGTATTTTAACATGTTTTTTCTATTCACTGAAGCTTCTAATGTTGAGTTAGTACATAATTTGGCATTTCTTACCTGAACTTAATGACATTACATATTTATCATTGTCATAATCAGATTTTAAGAAGACACTTATTAAACACTTATAATATTAGTACAAAATCCTTTATTTTGCACTATTAATATTTATATATTTCTTTTTTTATGGTTTTATTTTGATTATTTATTTTGGGTCAGAAATTCTCTCTCTTTTATTTTAGAACATGGAGAAGGTTTAACTGGGATTAGATTTAGTCATGAAAATCCTCAAATTTTATGGTCTTCTTATAGTGATGGAAAAATTTGGTAAGTACTGATACAATAATAATTTTAACAAAGTGATTGGTTGAATTAGGCAACTATACTTCAAGAAGAAATAATCATGATTTCAAGAGAGGATAAAAGTGAGCTCTGATAATAAAAAGGTAAACAAAAGAGAACACTTTCCACCTTTCAGTTTTCAGTAACTTGATACAGAAGTGATCAAACTATGTTTAACATTTTAAGAACTCTGTTTTATTGTCTTTACCTCTCTTCAAGTCATAGTGCCAGGTACTAAAATATTAAACAATTGTTAAACTATATAATGTAATGTAACTGTAAATGGAATGGATGTCTGTTGGGTAGATATATCTGTTATATTCTTGACAATATATGAAAAGCAAATTTAATTTCAAATATAACCAGTTGGAGGTTGATTGCAT
>NC_134829.1:195677-250894 GCF_004210375.1 Tachypleus tridentatus | reverse complement strand
CTAGATAACCTTCATTTGATGGTAATACCCACTAGATAACCTTCATTTGATGGTAATACCCACTAGATAACCTTCATTTGATGGTAATACCCACTAGATAACCTTCATTTGATGGTAATACCCACTAGATAACCTTCATTTGATGGTAATACCCACTAGATAACCTTCATTTGATGGTAATACCCACTAGATAACCTTCATTTGATGGTAATACCCACTAGATAACCTTCATTTGATGGTAATACCCAAGATAACCTTCATTTGAGTAAACCTTCATTTGATGGTAATACCACTAGATAACCTTCATTTGATGGTAATACCCACTAGATAACCTTCATTTGATGGTAATACCCACTAGATAACCTTCATTTGATGGTAATACCCACTAGATAACCTTCATTTGATGGTAATACCCACTAGATAACCTTCATTTGATAGTAATACCCACTAGATAACCTTCATTTGATGGTAATACCCACTAGATAACCTTCATTTGATGGTAATACCCACTAGATAACCTTCATTTGATGGTAATACCCACTAGATAACCTTCATTTGATGGTAATACCCACTAGATAACCTTCATTTGATGGTAATACCCACTAGATAACCTTCATTTGATGGTAATACCCACTAGATAACCTTCATTTGATGGTAATACCCACTAGATAACCTTCATTTGATGGTAATACCCACTAGATAACCTTCATTTGATGGTAATACCCACTAGATAACCTTCATTTGATAGTAATACCACTAGATAACCTTCATTTGAGATAACCTTCATTTGATGGTGATACCCACTAGATAACCTTCATTTGATGGTAATACCCACTAGATAACCTTCATTTGATGGTAATACCCACTAGATAACCTTCATTTGATGGTAATACCCACTAGATAACCTTCATTTGATAGTAATACCCACTAGATAACCTTCATTTGATGGTAATATCTAGTAGATAACTTTCATTTGATGGTAATACCCACTAGAATAATCTTCATTTGTTAGTAATTCCCACATAGATAACCTTCATTTGATGGTAATACCCACTAGATATCCTTCATTTGATATTAATACTCACTCGATAACCCTCATTTGATGGTAATACCCACTTGGTAACCTTCATTTGATAGTAATACCCACTAGATAACCTTCATTTTGATGGTGATACCCACTAGATAACCTTCATTTGATGGTAATACCCACTAGATAACCTTCATTTGATAGTAATACCACTAGATAACTTGAGATAACCTTCATTTGATAGTAATACCCACTAGATAACCTTCATTTGATAGTAATACCCACTCAGATAACCTTCATTTGATGGTAATACCTACCAGATATCCCTTATTTTGATAAGTAATACCCACTAGATAACCCTTCTTTTGATAGTAATACCCACTTGATAACCTTCATTTGATGGTGATACCCACTAGATATCCTTTATTTGATGGTAATACCCACTAGATAACCTTCATTTGATGGTAATACCCACTAGATAACCTTCATTTGATGGTAATACCCACTAGATAACCTTCATTTGATGGTAATACCCACTAGATAACCTTCATTTGATAGTAATACCCACTAGATAACCTTCATTTGATGGTAATACCCACTAGATAACCTTCATTTGATGGTATTACCTACTAGATAACCTTCATTTGATGGTAATACCCACTAGATAACCTTCATTTGATAGTAATATCCACTAGATAACCTTCATTTGATAGTAATACCCACTAGATAACCTTCATTTGATGGTAATACCCACTAGATAACCTTCATTTGATAGTAATACCCACTAGATAACCTTCATTTGATGGTAATACCACTAGATAACCTTCATTTGATGGTAATACCCACTAGATAACCTTCATTTGATGGTAATACCCACTAGATAACCTTCATTTGATGGTAATACCCACTAGATAACCTTCATTTGATGGTAATACTCACTAGATAACCTTCATTTGATGGTAATACACTAGATAATCTTCATTTGATAGTAATACCCACTAGATAACCTTCATTTGATAGTAATACCCACTAGATAACCTTCATTTGATGGTAATACCCACTAGATAACCTTCATTTGATAGTAATACCCACTAGATAACCTTCATTTGATAGTAATACCCACTAGATAACCTTCATTTGATGAGTAATACCCACTAGATAACCTTCATTTGATAGTAATACCCACTAGATAACCTTCATTTGATGGTAATACCCACTAGATAACCTTCATTTGATAGTAATACCCACTAGATAACCTTCATTTGATAGTAATACCCACTAGATAACCTTCATTTGATGGTAATACCCACTAGATAACCTTCATTTGATGGTAATACCCACTAGATAACCTTCATTTGATTGTAATACCCACTAGATAACCTTCATTTGATAGTAATACCCACTAGATAACCTTCATTTGATGGTAATACCCACTAGATAACCTTCATTTGATAGTAATACCCACTAGATAACCTTCATTTGATGGTAATACCCACTAGATAACCTTCATTTGATAGTAATACCCACTAGATAACCTTCATTTGATGGTAATACCCACTAGATAACCTTCATTTGATAGTAATACCCACTAGATAACCTTCATTTGATGGTAATACCCACTAGATAACCTTCATTTGATAGTAATACCCACTAGATAACCTTCATTTGATAGTAATACCCACTAGATAACCTTCATTTGATAGTAATACCCACTAGATAACCTTCATTTGATGGTAATACCCACTAGATAACCTTCATTTGATAGTAATACCCACTAGATAACCTTCATTTGATAGTAATACCCACTAGATAACCTTCATTTGATGGTAATACCCACTAGATAACCTTCATTTGATGGTAATACCCACTAGATAACCTTCATTTGATGGTAATACCCACTAGATAACCTTCATTTGATGGTGATACCACTAGATAACCTTCTTTTGATGGTAATACCCACTAGATAACCTTCATTTGATAGTAATACCCACTAGATAACCTTCATTTGATGGTAATACCCACTAGATAACCTTCATTTGATAGTAATACCCACTAGATAACCTTCATTTGATGGTAATACCCACTAGATAACCTTCATTTGATGGTAATACCCACTAGATAACCTTCATTTGATGGTAATACCCACTAGATAACCTTCATTTGATGGTAATACCCACTAGATAACCTTCATTTGATGGTAATACCCACTAGATAACCTTCATTTGATAGTAATACCCACTAGATAACCTTCATTTGATGGTAATACCCACTAGATAACCTTCATTTGATAGTAATACCCACTAGATAACCTTCATTTGATGGTAATACCCACTAGATAACCTTCATTTGATGGTAATACCCACTAGATAACCTTCATTTGATAGTAATACCCACTAGATAACCTTCATTTGATGGTAATACCCACTAGATAACCTTCATTTGATGGTAATACCCACTAGATAACCTTCATTTGATGGTAATACCCACTAGATAACCTTCATTTGATGCAGTAATACCCACTAGATAACCTTCATTTGATGGTAATACCCACTAGATAACCTTCATTTGATGGTAATACCCACTAGATAACCTTCATTTGATGGTAATACCCACTAGATAACCTTCATTTGATAGTAATACCCACTAGATAACCTTCATTTGATAGTATACCCACTAATACCTTCATTTTGATAGATAACACCTTCATTTGATGGTAATACCCACTTGATAATCTTCATTTGATAGTAATACCCACTAGATAACCTTCATTTGATGGTAATACCCACTTGATAACCTTCATTTGATGGTAATACCCACTAGATAACCTTCATTTGATAGTAATATCCACTAGATAACCTTCATTTGATGGTAATACCCACTAGATAACCTTCATTTGATAGTAATACCCACTAGATAACCTTCATTTGATAGTAATACCCACTAGATAACCTTCATTTGATAGTAATACCCACTAGATAACCTTCATTTGATGGTAATACCCACTAGATAACCTTCATTTGATAGTAATACCCACTAGATAACCTTCATTTGATGGTAATACCCACTAGATAACCTTCATTTGATAGTAATACCCACTAGATAACCTTCATTTGATGGTAATACCCACTAGATAACCTTCATTTGATGGTAATACCCACTAGATAACCTTCATTTGATAGTAATACCCACTAGATAACCTTCATTTGATAGTAATACCCACTAGATAACCTTCATTTGATAGTAATACCCACTAGATAACCTTCATTTGATGGTAATACCCACTAGATAACCTTCATTTGATGGTAATACCCACTAGATAACCTTCATTTGATAGTAATACCCACTAGATAACCTTCATTTGATGGTAATACCCACTAGATAACCTTCATTTGATGGTAATACCCACTAGATAACCTTCATTTGATGGTAATACCCACTAGATAACCTTCATTTGATGGTAATACCCACTAGATAACCTTCATTTGATAGTAATACCCACTAGATAACCTTCATTTGATGGTAATACCCACTAGATAACCTTCATTTGATAGTAATACCCACTAGATAACCTTCATTTGATAGTAATACCCACTAGATAACCTTCATTTGATAGTAATACCCACTAGATAACCTTCATTTGATGGTAATACCCACTAGATAACCTTCATTTGATGGTAATACCCACTAGATAACCTTCATTTGATAGTAATACCCACTAGATAACCTTCATTTGATGGTAATACCCACTAGATAACCTTCATTTGATAGTAATACCCACTAGATAACCTTCATTTGATGGTAATACCCACTAGATAACCTTCATTTGATAGTAATACCCACTAGATAACCTTCATTTGATGGTAATACCCACTAGATAACCTTCATTTGATGGTAATACCCACTAGATAACCTTCATTTGATAGTAATACCCACTAGATAACCTTCATTTGATGGTAATACCCACTAGATAACCTTCATTTGATGGTAATACCCACTAGATAACCTTCATTTGATGGTAATACCCACTAGATAACCTTCATTTGATGGTAATACCCACTAGATAACCTTCATTTGATGGTAATACCCACTAGATAACCTTCATTTGATAGTAATACCCACTAGATAACCTTCATTTGATGGTAATACCCACTAGATAACCTTCATTTGATAGTAATACCCACTAGATAACCTTCATTTGATGGTAATACCCACTAGATAACCTTCATTTGATGGTAATACCCACTAGATAACCTTCATTTGATAGTAATACCCACTAGATAACCTTCATTTGATGGTAATACCCACTAGATAACCTTCATTTGATAGTAATACCCACTAGATAACCTTCATTTGATAGTAATATCTACTAGATAACCTTCATTTGATGGTAATACCCACTAGATAACCTTCATTTGATGGTAATACCCACTAGATAACCTTCATTTGATGGTAATACCCACTAGATAACCTTCATTTGATGGTAATACCCACTAGATAACCTTCATTTGATGGTAATACCCACTAGATAACCTTCATTTGATGGTAATACCCACTAGATAACCTTCATTTGATGGTAATACCCACTAGATAACCTTCATTTGATAGTAATATCCACTAGATAACCTTCATTTGATGGTAATACCCACTAGATAACCTTCATTTGATAGTAATACCCACTAGATAACCTTCATTTGATGGTAATACCCACTAGATAACCTTCATTTGATAGTAATACCCACTAGATAACCTTCATTTGATGGTAATACCCACTAGATAACCTTCATTTGATGGTAATACCCACTAGATAACCTTCATTTGATAGTAATACCCACTAGATAACCTTCATTTGATGGTAATACCCACTAGATAACCTTCATTTGATAGTAATACCCACTAGATAACCTTCATTTGATAGTAATACCCACTAGATAACCTTCATTTGATAGTAATACCCACTAGATAACCTTCATTTGATAGTAATACCCACTAGATAACCTTCATTTGATAGTAATACCCACTAGATAACCTTCATTTGATGGTAATACCCACTAGATAACCTTCATTTGATGGTAATACCCACTAGATAACCTTCATTTGATAGTAATACCCACTAGATAACCTTCATTTGATGGTAATACCCACTAGATAACCTTCATTTGATAGTCATACCCACTAGATAACCTTTTTTGATGGTAATACCCACTAGATAACCTTCATTTGATGGTAATACCCACTAGATAACCTTCATTTGATGGTAATACCCACTAGATAACCTTCATTTGATGGTAATACCCACTAGATAACCTTCATTTGATAGTAATACCCACTAGATAACCTTCATTTGATGGTAATACCCACTAGATAACCTTCATTTGATGGTAATACCCACTAGATAACCTTCATTTGATGGTAATACCCACTAGATAACCTTCATTTGATAGTAATACCCACTAGATAACCTTCATTTGATGGTAATACCCACTAGATAACCTTCATTTGATGGTAATACCCACTAGATAACCTTCATTTGATGGTAATACCCACTTGATAACCTTCATTTGATGGTAATACCCACTAGATAACCTTCATTTGATGGTAATACCCACTAGATAACCTTCATTTGATGGTAATACCCACTAGATAACCTTCATTTGATGGTAATACCCACTAGATAACCTTCATTTGATGGTAATACCCACTAGATAACCTTCATTTGATAGTAATACCCACTAGATAACCTTCATTTGATGGTAATACCCACTAGATAACCTTCATTTGATAGTAATACCCACTAGATAACCTTCATTTGATGGTAATACCCACTAGATAACCTTCATTTGATAGTAATACCCACTAGATAACCTTCATTTGATGGTAATACCCACTAGATAACCTTCATTTGATAGTAATACCCACTAGATAACCTTCATTTGATGGTAATACCCACTAGATAACCTTCATTTGATAGTAATACCCACTAGATAACCTTCATTTGATGGTAATACCCACTAGATAACCTTCATTTGATGGTAATACCCACTAGATAACCTTCATTTGAGTAATACCCACTAGATAACCTTCATTTGATGGTAATACCCACTAGATAACCTTCATTTGATAGTAATACCCACTAGATAACCTTCATTTGATGGTAATACCCACTAGATAACCTTCATTTGATAGTAATACCCACTAGATAACCTTCATTTGATGGTAATACCCACTAGATAACCTTCATTTGATAGTAATACCCACTAGATAACCTTCATTTGATGGTAATACCCACTAGATAACCTTCATTTGATAGTTACCCACTAGATATATTTGTAATACCCACTAGATAACCTTCATTTGATAGTAATACCCACTAGATAACCTTCATTTGATGGTAATACCCACTAGATAACCTTCATTTGATAGTAATACCCACTAGATAACCTTCATTTGATAGTAATACCCACTAGATAACCTTCATTTGATGGTAATACCCACTAGATAACCTTCATTTGATGGTAATACCCACTAGATAACCTTCATTTGATGGTAATACCCACTAGATAACCTTCATTTGATGGTAATACCCACTAGATAACCTTCATTTGATAGTAATACCCACTAGATAACCTTCATTTGATGGTAATACCCACTAGATAACCTTCATTTGATGGTAATACCCACTAGATAACCTTCATTTGATGGTAATACCCACTAGATAACCTTCATTTGATGGTAATACCCACTAGATAACCTTCATTTGATGGTAATACCCACTAGATAACCTTCATTTGATGGTAATACCCACTAGATAACCTTCATTTGATGGTAATACCCACTAGATAACCTTCATTTGATAGTAATACCCACTAGATAACCTTCATTTGATGGTAATACCCACTAGATAACCTTCATTTGATAGTAATACCCACTAGATAACCTTCATTTGATGGTAATACCCACTAGATAACCTTCATTTGATGGTAATACCCACTAGATAACCTTCATTTGATGGTAATACCCACTAGATAACCTTCATTTGATGGTAATACCCACTAGATAACCTTCATTTGATGGTAATACCCACTAGATAACCTTCATTTGATGGTAATACCCACTAGATAACCTTCATTTGATGGTAATACCCACTAGATAACCTTCATTTGATGGTAATACCCACTAGATAACCTTCATTTGATGGTAATACCCACTAGATAACCTTCATTTGATGGTAATACCCACTAGATAACCTTCATTTGATGGTAATACCCACTAGATAACCTTCATTTGATGGTAATACCCACTAGATAACCTTCATTTGATGGTAATACCCACTAGATAACCTTCATTTGATGGTAATACCCACTAGATAACCTTCATTTGATAGTAATACCCACTAGATAACCTTCATTTGATGGTAATACCCACTAGATAACCTTCATTTGATAGTAATACCCACTAGATAACCTTCATTTGATGGTAATACCCACTAGATAACCTTCATTTGATGGTAATACCCACTAGATAACCTTCATTTGATAGTAATACCCACTAGATAACCTTCATTTGATGGTAATACCCACTAGATAACCTTCATTTGATGGTAATACCCACTAGATAACCTTCATTTGATAGTAATACCCACTAGATAACCTTCATTTGATGGTAATACCCACTAGATAACCTTCATTTGATAGTAATACCCACTAGATAACCTTCATTTGATGGTAATACCCACTAGATAACCTTCATTTGATGGTAATACCCACTAGATAACCTTCATTTGATGGTAATACCCACTAGATAACCTTCATTTGATAGTAATACCCACTAGATAACCTTCATTTGATGGTAATACCCACTAGATAACCTTCATTTGATGGTAATACCCACTAGATAACCTTCATTTGATGGTAATACCCACTAGATAACCTTCATTTGATGGTAATACCCACTAGATAACCTTCATTTGATAGTAATACCCACTAGATAACCTTCATTTGATGGTAATACCCACTAGATAACCTTCATTTGATGGTAATACCCACTAGATAACCTTCATTTGATGGTAATACCCACTAGATAACCTTCATTTGATGGTAATACCCACTAGATAACCTTCATTTGATGGTAATACCCACTAGATAACCTTCATTTGATAGTAATACCCACTAGATAACCTTCATTTGATGGTAATACCCACTAGATAACCTTCATTTGATGGTAATACCCACTAGATAACCTTCATTTGATGGTAATACCCACTAGATAACCTTCATTTGATAGTAATACCCACTAGATAACCTTCATTTGATGGTAATACCCACTAGATAACCTTCATTTGATGGTAATACCCACTAGATAACCTTCATTTGATGGTAATACCCACTAGATAACCTTCATTTGATAGTAATACCCACTAGATAACCTTCATTTGATAGTAATACCCACTAGATAACCTTCATTTGATGGTAATACCCACTAGATAACCTTCATTTGATGGTAATACCCACTAGATAACCTTCATTTGATGGTAATACCCACTAGATAACCTTCATTTGATGGTAATACCCACTAGATAACCTTCATTTGATGGTAATACCCACTAGATAACCTTCATTTGATGGTAATACCCACTAGATAACCTTCATTTGATAGTAATACCCACTAGATAACCTTCATTTGATGGTAATACCCACTTGATAACCTTCATTTGATGGTAATACCCACTAGATAACCTTCATTTGATGGTAATACCCACTAGATAACCTTCATTTGATAGTAATACCCACTAGATAACCTTCATTTGATAGTAATACCCACTAGATAACCTTCATTTGATGGTAATACCCACTAGATAACCTTCATTTGATAGTAATACCCACTAGATAACCTTCATTTGATGGTAATACCCACTAGATAACCTTCATTTGATGGTAATACCCACTAGATAACCTTCATTTGATGGTAATACCCACTAGATAACCTTCATTTGATGGTAATACCCACTAGATAACCTTCATTTGATAGTAATACCCACTAGATAACCTTCATTTGATGGTAATACCCACTAGATAACCTTCATTTGATGGTAATACCCACTAGATAACCTTCATTTGATGGTAATACCCACTAGATAACCTTCATTTGATAGTAATACCCACTAGATAACCTTCATTTGATGGTAATACCCACTAGATAACCTTCATTTGATGGTAATACCCACTAGATAACCTTCATTTGATGGTAATACCCACTGAGATAACCTTCATTTGATAGTAATACCCACTAGATAACCTTCATTTGATGGTAATACCCACTAGATAACCTTCATTTGATGGTAATACCCACTAGATAACCTTCATTTGATGGTAATACCCACTAGATAACCTTCATTTGATGGTAATACCCCTAGATAACCTTCATTTGATGGTAATACCCACTAGATAACCTTCATTTGATGGTAATACCCACTAGATAACCTTCATTTGATGGTAATACCACTAGATAACCTTCATTTGATGGTAATACCCACTAGATAACCTTCATTTGATGGTAATACCCACTAGATAACCTTCATTTGATGGTAATACCCACTAGATAACCTTCATTTGATGGTAATACCCACTAGATAACCTTCATTTGATAGTAATACCCACTAGATAACCTTCATTTGATAGTAATACCCACTAGATAACCTTCATTTGATGGTAATACCCACTAGATAACCTTCATTTGATGGTAATACCCACTAGATAACCTTCATTTGATGGTAATACCCACTAGATAACCTTCATTTGATGGTAATACCCACTAGATAACCTTCATTTGATGGTAATACCCACTAGATAACCTTCATTTGATGGTAATACCCACTAGATAACCTTCATTTGATGGTAATACCCACTAGATAACCTTCATTTGATGGTAATACCCACTAGATAACCTTCATTTGATGGTAATACCCACTAGATAACCTTCATTTGATGGTAATACCCACTAGATAACCTTCATTTGATAGTAATACCCACTAGATAACCTTCATTTGATGGTAATACCCACTAGATAACCTTCATTTGATGGTAATACCCACTAGATAACCTTCATTTGATGGTAATACCCACTAGATAACCTTCATTTGATGGTAATACCCACTAGATAACCTTCATTTGATGGTAATACCCACTAGATAACCTTCATTTGATAGTAATACCCACTAGATAACCTTCATTTGATGGTAATACCCACTAGATAACCTTCATTTGATGGTAATACCCACTAGATAACCTTCATTTGATAGTAATACCCACTAGATAACCTTCATTTGATGGTAATACCCACTAGATAACCTTCATTTGATGGTAATACCCACTAGATCATTTGATAGTAATACCCACTAGATAACCTTCATTTGATGGTAATACCCACTAGATAACCTTCATTTGATGGTAATACCCACTAGATAACCTTCATTTGATGGTAATACCCACTAGATAACCTTCATTTGATAGTAATACCCACTAGATAACCTTCATTTGATGGTAATACCCACTAGATAACCTTCATTTGATGGTAATACCCACTAGATAACCTTCATTTGATGGTAATACCCACTAGATAACCTTCATTTGATGGTAATACCCACTAGATAACCTTCATTTGATGGTAATACCCACTAGATAACCTTCATTTGATGGTAATACCCACTAGATAACCTTCATTTGATGGTAATACCCACTAGATAACCTTCATTTGATGGTAATACCCACTAGATAACCTTCATTTGATGGTAATACCCACTAGATAACCTTCATTTGATGGTAATACCCACTAGATAACCTTCATTTGATGGTAATACCCACTAGATAACCTTCATTTGATAGTAATACCCACTAGATAACCTTCATTTGATGGTAATACCCACTAGATAACCTTCATTTGATGGTAATACCCACTAGATAACCTTCATTTGATAGTAATACCCACTAGATAACCTTCATTTGATGGTAATACCCACTAGATAACCTTCATTTGATAGTAATACCCACTAGATAACCTTCATTTGATAGTAATACCCACTAGATAACCTTCATTTGATGGTAATACCCACTAGATAACCTTCATTTGATGGTAATACCCACTAGATAACCTTCATTTGATGGTAATACCCACTAGATAACCTTCATTTGATGGTAATACCCACTAGATAACCTTCATTTGATGGTAATACCCACTAGATAACCTTCATTTGATGGTAATACCCACTAGATAACCTTCATTTGATGGTAATACCCACTAGATAACCTTCATTTGATGGTAATACCCACTAGATAACCTTCATTTGATGGTAATACCCACTAGATAACCTTCATTTGATGGTAATACCCACTAGATAACCTTCATTTGATGGTAATACCCACTAGATAACCTTCATTTGATGGTAATACCCACTAGATAACCTTCATTTGATAGTAATACCCACTAGATAACCTTCATTTGATGGTAATACCCACTAGATAACCTTCATTTGATAGTAATACCCACTAGATAACCTTCACTAGATAACCTTCATTTGATGGTAATACCCACTAGATAACCTTCATTTGATGGTAATACCCACTAGATAACCTTCATTTGATGGTAATACCCACTAGATAACCTTCATTTGATGGTAATACCCACTAGATAACCTTCATTTGATGGTAATACCCACTAGATAACCTTCATTTGATGGTAATACCCACTAGATAACCTTCATTTGATAGTAATACCCACTAGATAACCTTCATTTGATGGTAATACCCACTAGATAACCTTCATTTGATGGTAATACCCACTAGATAACCTTCATTTGATGGTAATACCCACTAGATAACCTTCATTTGATGGTAATACCCACTAGATAACCTTCATTTGATGGTAATACCCACTAGATAACCTTCATTTGATGGTAATACCCACTAGATAACCTTCATTTGATGGTAATACCCACTAGATAACCTTCATTTGATAGTAATACCCACTAGATAACCTTCATTTGATGGTAATACCCACTAGATAACCTTCATTTGATGGTAATACCCACTAGATAACCTTCATTTGATAGTAATACCCACTAGATAACCTTCATTTGATGGTAATACCCACTAGATAACCTTCATTTGATGGTAATACCCACTAGATAACCTTCATTTGATGGTAATACCCACTAGATAACCTTCATTTGATGGTAATACCCACTAGATAACCTTCATTTGATAGTAATACCCACTAGATAACCTTCATTTGATGGTAATACCCACTAGATAACCTTCATTTGATGGTAATACCCACTAGATAACCTTCATTTGATGGTAATACCCACTAGATAACCTTCATTTGATGGTAATACCCACTAGATAACCTTCATTTGATGGTAATACCCACTAGATAACCTTCATTTGATGGTAATACCCACTAGATAACCTTCATTTGATGGTAATACCCACTAGATAACCTTCATTTGATAGTAATACCCACTAGATAACCTTCATTTGATAGTAATACCCACTAGATAACCTTCATTTGATGGTAATACCCACTAGATAACCTTCATTTGATAGTAATACCCACTAGATAACCTTCATTTGATGGTAATACCCACTAGATAACCTTCATTTGATGGTAATACCCACTAGATAACCTTCATTTGATGGTAATACCCACTAGATAACCTTCATTTGATGGTAATACCCACTAGATAACCTTCATTTGATGGTAATACCCACTAGATAACCTTCATTTGATAGTAATACCCACTAGATAACCTTCATTTGATGGTAATACCCACTAGATAACCTTCATTTGATGGTAATACCCACTAGATAACCTTCATTTGATAGTAATACCCACTAGATAACCTTCATTTGATGGTAATACCCACTAGATAACCTTCATTTGATGGTAATACCCACTAGATAACCTTCATTTGATGGTAATACCCACTAGATAACCTTCATTTGATAGTAATACCCACTAGATAACCTTCATTTGATGGTAATACCCACTAGATAACCTTCATTTGATGGTAATACCCACTAGATAACCTTCATTTGATGGTAATACCCACTAGATAACCTTCATTTGATAGTAATACCCACTAGATAACCTTCATTTGATGGTAATACCCACTAGATAACCTTCATTTGATGGTAATACCCACTAGATAACCTTCATTTGATGGTAATACCCACTAGATAACCTTCATTTGATGGTAATACCCACTAGATAACCTTCATTTGATGGTAATACCCACTAGATAACCTTCATTTGATGGTAATACCCACTAGATAACCTTCATTTGATGGTAATACCCACTAGATAACCTTCATTTGATGGTAATACCCACTAGATAACCTTCATTTGATGGTAATACCCACTAGATAACCTTCATTTGATGGTAATACCCACTAGATAACCTTCATTTGATAGTAATACCCACTAGATAACCTTCATTTGATAGTAATACCCACTAGATAACCTTCATTTGATGGTAATACCCACTAGATAACCTTCATTTGATGGTAATACCCACTAGATAACCTTCATTTGATGGTAATACCCACTAGATAACCTTCATTTGATGGTAATACCCACTAGATAACCTTCATTTGATGGTAATACCCACTAGATAACCTTCATTTGATGGTAATACCCACTAGATAACCTTCATTTGATGGTAATACCCACTAGATAACCTTCATTTGATGGTAATACCCACTAGATAACCTTCATTTGATAGTAATACCCACTAGATAACCTTCATTTGATAGTAATACCCACTAGATAACCTTCATTTGATGGTAATACCCACTAGATAACCTTCATTTGATGGTAATACCCACTAGATAACCTTCATTTGATAGTAATACCCACTAGATAACCTTCATTTGATGGTAATACCCACTAGATAACCTTCATTTGATGGTAATACCCACTAGATAACCTTCATTTGATGGTAATACCCACTAGATAACCTTCATTTGATGGTAATACCCACTAGATAACCTTCATTTGATGGTAATACCCACTAGATAACCTTCATTTGATAGTAATACCCACTAGATAACCTTCATTTGATGGTAATACCCACTAGATAACCTTCATTTGATGGTAATACCCACTAGATAACCTTCATTTGATGGTAATACCCACTAGATAACCTTCATTTGATAGTAATACCCACTAGATAACCTTCATTTGATGGTAATACCCACTAGATAACCTTCATTTGATGGTAATACCCACTAGATAACCTTCATTTGATGGTAATACCCACTAGATAACCTTCATTTGATGGTAATACCCACTAGATAACCTTCATTTGATGGTAATACCCACTAGATAACCTTCATTTGATGGTAATACCCACTAGATAACCTTCATTTGATGGTAATACCCACTAGATAACCTTCATTTGATGGTAATACCCACTAGATAACCTTCATTTGATAGTAATACCCACTAGATAACCTTCATTTGATGGTAATACCCACTAGATAACCTTCATTTGATAGTAATACCCACTAGATAACCTTCATTTGATAGTAATACCCACTAGATAACCTTCATTTGATGGTAATACCCACTAGATAACCTTCATTTGATGGTAATACCCACTAGATAACCTTCATTTGATGGTAATACCCACTAGATAACCTTCATTTGATGGTAATACCCACTAGATAACCTTCATTTGATGGTAATACCCACTAGATAACCTTCATTTGATGGTAATACCCACTAGATAACCTTCATTTGATGGTAATACCCACTAGATAACCTTCATTTGATGGTAATACCCACTAGATAACCTTCATTTGATGGTAATACCCACTAGATAACCTTCATTTGATGGTAATACCCACTAGATAACCTTCATTTGATGGTAATACCCACTAGATAACCTTCATTTGATGGTAATACCCACTAGATAACCTTCATTTGATGGTAATACCCACTAGATAACCTTCATTTGATGGTAATACCCACTAGATAACCTTCATTTGATAGTAATACCCACTAGATAACCTTCATTTGATGGTAATACCCACTAGATAACCTTCATTTGATAGTAATACCCACTAGATAACCTTCATTTGATAGTAATACCCACTAGATAACCTTCATTTGATGGTAATACCCACTAGATAACCTTCATTTGATGGTAATACCCACTAGATAACCTTCATTTGATGGTAATACCCACTAGATAACCTTCATTTGATGGTAATACCCACTAGATAACCTTCATTTGATGGTAATACCCACTAGATAACCTTCATTTGATGGTAATACCCACTAGATAACCTTCATTTGATGGTAATACCCACTAGATAACCTTCATTTGATAGTAATACCCACTAGATAACCTTCATTTGATGGTAATACCCACTAGATAACCTTCATTTGATGGTAATACCCACTAGATAACCTTCATTTGATGGTAATACCCACTAGATAACCTTCATTTGATGGTAATACCCACTAGATAACCTTCATTTGATGGTAATACCCACTAGATAACCTTCATTTGATAGTAATACCCACTAGATAACCTTCATTTGATGGTAATACCCACTAGATAACCTTCATTTGATGGTAATACCCACTAGATAACCTTCATTTGATAGTAATACCCACTAGATAACCTTCATTTGATAGTAATACCCACTAGATAACCTTCATTTGATGGTAATACCCACTAGATAACCTTCATTTGATGGTAATACCCACTAGATAACCTTCATTTGATAGTAATACCCACTAGATAACCTTCATTTGATGGTAATACCCACTAGATAACCTTCATTTGATGGTAATACCCACTAGATAACCTTCATTTGATAGTAATACCCACTAGATAACCTTCATTTGATGGTAATACCCACTAGATAACCTTCATTTGATGGTAATACCCACTAGATAACCTTCATTTGATGGTAATACCCACTAGATAACCTTCATTTGATGGTAATACCCACTAGATAACCTTCATTTGATGGTAATACCCACTAGATAACCTTCATTTGATGGTAATACCCACTAGATAACCTTCATTTGATGGTAATACCCACTAGATAACTAGATAACTAGATTCATTTGATGGTAATACCCACTAGATAACCTTCATTTGATAGTAATACCCACTAGATAACCTTCATTTGATGGTAATACCCACTAGATAACCTTCATTTGATGGTAATACCCACTAGATAACCTTCATTTGATAGTAATACCCACTAGATAACCTTCATTTGATAGTAATACCCACTAGATAACCTTCATTTGATGGTAATACCCACTAGATAACCTTCATTTGATGGTAATACCCACTAGATAACCTTCATTTGATGGTAATACCCACTAGATAACCTTCATTTGATGGTAATACCCACTAGATAACCTTCATTTGATGGTAATACCCACTAGATAACCTTCATTTGATGGTAATACCCACTAGATAACCTTCATTTGATGGTAATACCCACTAGATAACCTTCATTTGATGGTAATACCCACTAGATAACCTTCATTTGATGGTAATACCCACTAGATAACCTTCATTTGATGGTAATACCCACTAGATAACCTTCATTTGATGGTAATACCCACTAGATAACCTTCATTTGATGGTAATACCCACTAGATAACCTTCATTTGATGGTAATACCCACTAGATAACCTTCATTTGATAGTAATACCCACTAGATAACCTTCATTTGATAGTAATACCCACCTAGATAACCTTCATTTGATGGTAATACCCACTAGATAACCTTCATTTGATGGTAATACCCACTAGATAACCTTCATTTGATGGTAATACCCACTAGATAACCTTCATTTGATGGTAATACCCACTAGATAACCTTCATTTGATGGTAATACCCACTAGATAACCTTCATTTGATGGTAATACCCACTAGATAACCTTCATTTGATGGTAATACCCACTAGATAACCTTCATTTGATGGTAATACCCACTAGATAACCTTCATTTGATGGTAATACCCACTAGATAACCTTCATTTGATGGTAATACCCACTAGATAACCTTCATTTGATAGTAATACCCACTAGATAACCTTCATTTGATGGTAATACCCACTAGATAACCTTCATTTGATAGTAATACCCACTAGATAACCTTCATTTGATGGTAATACCCACTAGATAACCTTCATTTGATGGTAATACCCACTAGATAACCTTCATTTGATGGTAATACCCACTAGATAACCTTCATTTGATGGTAATACCCACTAGATAACCTTCATTTGATGGTAATACCCACTAGATAACCTTCATTTGATGGTAATACCCACTAGATAACCTTCATTTGATGGTAATACCCACTAGATAACCTTCATTTGATGGTAATACCCACTAGATAACCTTCATTTGATAGTAATACCCACTAGATAACCTTCATTTGATGGTAATACCCACTAGATAACCTTCATTTGATGGTAATACCCACTAGATAACCTTCATTTGATGGTAATACCCACTAGATAACCTTCATTTGATGGTAATACCCACTAGATAACCTTCATTTGATAGTAATACCCACTAGATAACCTTCATTTGATGGTAATACCCACTAGATAACCTTCATTTGATGGTAATACCCACTAGATAACCTTCATTTGATGGTAATACCCACTAGATAACCTTCATTTGATAGTAATACCCACTAGATAACCTTCATTTGATGGTAATACCCACTAGATAACCTTCATTTGATGGTAATACCCACTAGATAACCTTCATTTGATGGTAATACCCACTAGATAACCTTCATTTGATGGTAATACCCACTAGATAACCTTCATTTGATGGTAATACCCACTAGATAACCTTCATTTGATGGTAATACCCACTAGATAACCTTCATTTGATGGTAATACCCACTAGATAACCTTCATTTGATGGTAATACCCACTAGATAACCTTCATTTGATGGTAATACCCACTAGATAACCTTCATTTGATGGTAATACCCACTAGATAACCTTCATTTGATGGTAATACCCACTAGATAACCTTCATTTGATGGTAATACCCACTAGATAACCTTCAGTAATACCCACTAGATAACCTTCATTTGATGGTAATACCCACTAGATAACCTTCATTTGATAGTAATACCCACTAGATAACCTTCATTTGATAGTAATACACTAGATAACCTTCATTTGAGTAATACCCACTAGATAACCTTCATTTGATGGTAATACCCACTAGATAACCTTCATTTGATGGTAATACCCACTAGATAACCTTCATTTGATAGTAATACCCACTAGATAACCTTCATTTGATGGTAATACCCACTAGATAACCTTCATTTGATGGTAATACCCACTAGATAACCTTCATTTGATAGTAATACCCACTAGATAACCTTCATTTGATGGTAATACCCACTAGATAACCTTCATTTGATGGTAATACCCACTAGATAACCTTCATTTGATGGTAATACCCACTAGATAACCTTCATTTGATGGTAATACCCACTAGATAACCTTCATTTGATGGTAATACCCACTAGATAACCTTCATTTGATGGTAATACCCACTAGATAACCTTCATTTGATGGTAATACCCACTAGATAACCTTCATTTGATAGTAATACCCACTAGATAACCTTCATTTGATAGTAATACCCACTAGATAACCTTCATTTGATGGTAATACCCACTAGATAACCTTCATTTGATAGTAATACCCACTAGATAACCTTCATTTGATAGTAATACCCACTAGATAACCTTCATTTGATGGTAATACCCACTAGATAACCTTCATTTGATAGTAATACCCACTAGATAACCTTCATTTGATGGTAATACCCACTAGATAACCTTCATTTGATGGTAATACCCACTAGATAACCTTCATTTGATGGTAATACCCACTAGATAACCTTCATTTGATGGTAATACCCACTAGATAACCTTCATTTGATGGTAATACCCACTAGATAACCTTCATTTGATGGTAATACCCACTAGATAACCTTCATTTGATGGTAATACCCACTAGATAACCTTCATTTGATGGTAATACCCACTAGATAACCTTCATTTGATGGTAATACCCACTAGATAACCTTCATTTGATGGTAATACCCACTAGATAACCTTCATTTGATGGTAATACCCACTAGATAACCTTCATTTGATAGTAATACCCACTAGATAACCTTCATTTGATGGTAATACCCACTAGATAACCTTCATTTGATGGTAATACCCACTAGATAACCTTCATTTGATGGTAATACCCACTAGATAACCTTCATTTGATGGTAATACCCACTAGATAACCTTCATTTGATAGTAATACCCACTAGATAACCTTCATTTGATGGTAATACCCACTAGATAACCTTCATTTGATGGTAATACCCACTAGATAACCTTCATTTGATGGTAATACCCACTAGATAACCTTCATTTGATAGTAATACCCACTAGATAACCTTCATTTGATGGTAATACCCACTAGATAACCTTCATTTGATGGTAATACCCACTAGATAACCTTCATTTGATGGTAATACCCACTAGATAACCTTCATTTGATAGTAATACCCACTAGATAACCTTCATTTGATGGTAATACCCACTAGATAACCTTCATTTGATGGTAATACCCACTAGATAACCTTCATTTGATGATGGTAATACCCACTAGATAACCTTCATTTGATGGTAATACCCACTAGATAACCTTCATTTGATGGTAATACCCACTAGATAACCTTCATTTGATGGTAATACCCACTAGATAACCTTCATTTGATGGTAATACCCACTAGATAACCTTCATTTGATAGTAATACCCACTAGATAACCTTCATTTGATGGTAATACCCACTAGATAACCTTCATTTGATGGTAATACCCACTAGATAACCTTCATTTGATAGTAATACCCACTAGATAACCTTCATTTGATGGTAATACCCACTAGATAACCTTCATTTGATGGTAATACCCACTAGATAACCTTCATTTGATGGTAATACCCACTAGATAACCTTCATTTGATGGTAATACCCACTAGATAACCTTCATTTGATGGTAATACCCACTAGATAACCTTCATTTGATGGTAATACCCACTAGATAACCTTCATTTGATGGTAATACCCACTAGATAACCTTCATTTGATGGTAATACCCACTAGATAACCTTCATTTGATGGTAATACCCACTAGATAACCTTCATTTGATGGTAATACCCACTAGATAACCTTCATTTGATGGTAATACCCACTAGATAACCTTCATTTGATGGTAATACCCACTAGATAACCTTCATTTGATGGTAATACCCACTAGATAACCTTCATTTGATGGTAATACCCACTAGATAACCTTCATTTGATGGTAATACCCACTAGATAACCTTCATTTGATGGTAATACCCACTAGATAACCTTCATTTGATGGTAATACCCACTAGATAACCTTCATTTGATAGTAATACCCACTAGATAACCTTCATTTGATGGTAATACCCACTAGATAACCTTCATTTGATAGTAATACCCACTAGATAACCTTCATTTGATGGTAATACCCACTAGATAACCTTCATTTGATGGTAATACCCACTAGATAACCTTCATTTGATGGTAATACCCACTAGATAACCTTCATTTGATGGTAATACCCACTAGATAACCTTCATTTGATGGTAATACCCACTAGATAACCTTCATTTGATGGTAATACCCACTAGATAACCTTCATTTGATGGTAATACCCACTAGATAACCTTCATTTGATGGTAATACCCACTAGATAACCTTCATTTGATAGTAATACCCACTAGATAACCTTCATTTGATAGTAATACCCACTAGATAACCTTCATTTGATGGTAATACCCACTAGATAACCTTCATTTGATGGTAATACCCACTAGATAACCTTCATTTGATGGTAATACCCACTAGATAACCTTCATTTGATAGTAATACCCACTAGATAACCTTCATTTGATGGTAATACCCACTAGATAACCTTCATTTGATGGTAATACCCACTAGATAACCTTCATTTGATGGTAATACCCACTAGATAACCTTCATTTGATGGTAATACCCACTAGATAACCTTCATTTGATAGTAATACCCACTAGATAACCTTCATTTGATGGTAATACCCACTAGATAACCTTCATTTGATGGTAATACCCACTAGATAACCTTCATTTGATAGTAATACCCACTAGATAACCTTCATTTGATGGTAATACCCACTAGATAACCTTCATTTGATGGTAATACCCACTAGATAACCTTCATTTGATGGTAATACCCACTAGATAACCTTCATTTGATGGTAATACCCACTAGATAACCTTCATTTGATGGTAATACCCACTAGATAACCTTCATTTGATAGTAATACCCACTAGATAACCTTCATTTGATGGTAATACCCACTAGATAACCTTCATTTGATGGTAATACCCACTAGATAACCTTCATTTGATGGTAATACCCACTAGATAACCTTCATTTGATGGTAATACCCACTAGATAACCTTCATTTGATGGTAATACCCACTAGATAACCTTCATTTGATGGTAATACCCACTAGATAACCTTCATTTGATGGTAATACCCACTAGATAACCTTCATTTGATGGTAATACCCACTAGATAACCTTCATTTGATAGTAATACCCACTAGATAACCTTCATTTGATGGTAATACCCACTAGATAACCTTCATTTGATGGTAATACCCACTAGATAACCTTCATTTGATAGTAATACCCACTAGATAACCTTCATTTGATGGTAATACCCACTAGATAACCTTCATTTGATGGTAATACCCACTAGATAACCTTCATTTGATGGTAATACCCACTAGATAACCTTCATTTGATGGTAATACCCACTAGATAACCTTCATTTGATGGTAATACCCACTAGATAACCTTCATTTGATGGTAATACCCACTAGATAACCTTCATTTGATGGTAATACCCACTAGATAACCTTCATTTGATGGTAATACCCACTAGATAACCTTCATTTGATGTAATACCCACTAGATAACCTTCATTTGATGGTAATACCCACTAGATAACCTTCATTTGATGGTAATACCCACTAGATAACCTTCATTTGATGGTAATACCCACTAGATAACCTTCATTTGATAGTAATACCCACTAGATAACCTTCATTTGATGGTAATACCCACTAGATAACCTTCATTTGATGGTAATACCCACTAGATAACCTTCATTTGATGGTAATACCCACTAGATAACCTTCATTTGATAGTAATACCCACTAGATAACCTTCATTTGATGGTAATACCCACTAGATAACCTTCATTTGATAGTAATACCCACTAGATAACCTTCATTTGATGGTAATACCCACTAGATAACCTTCATTTGATGGTAATACCCACTAGATAACCTTCATTTGATGGTAATACCCACTAGATAACCTTCATTTGATGGTAATACCCACTAGATAACCTTCATTTGATGGTAATACCCACTAGATAACCTTCATTTGATGGTAATACCCACTAGATAACCTTCATTTGATGGTAATACCCACTAGATAACCTTCATTTGATGGTAATACCCACTAGATAACCTTCATTTGATGGTAATACCCACTAGATAACCTTCATTTGATGGTAATACCCACTAGATAACCTTCATTTGATAGTAATACCCACTAGATAACCTTCATTTGATAGTAATACCCACTAGATAACCTTCATTTGATAGTAATACCCACTAGATAACCTTCATTTGATGGTAATACCCACTAGATAACCTTCATTTGATAGTAATACCCACTAGATAACCTTCATTTGATGGTAATACCCACTAGATAACCTTCATTTGATGGTAATACCCACTAGATAACCTTCATTTGATGGTAATACCCACTAGATAACCTTCATTTGATGGTAATACCCACTAGATAACCTTCATTTGATGGTAATATGGTAATACAACTAGATAACCTTCATTTGATGGTAATACCCACTAGATAACCTTCATTTGATAGTAATACCCACTAGATAACCTTCATTTGATGGTAATACCCACTAGATAACCTTCATTTGATGGTAATACCCACTAGATAACCTTCATTTGATGGTAATACCCACTAGATAACCTTCATTTGATGGTAATACCCACTAGATAACCTTCATTTGATGGTAATACCCACTAGATAACCTTCATTTGATGGTAATACCCACTAGATAACCTTCATTTGATGGTAATACCCACTAGATAACCTTCATTTGATGGTAATACCCACTAGATAACCTTCATTTGATGGTAATACCCACTAGATAACCACTAGATCATTTGATGGTAATACCCACTAGATAACCTTCATTTGATAGTAATACCCACTAGATAACCTTCATTTGATGGTAATACCCACTAGATAACCTTCATTTGATAGTAATACCCACTAGATAACCTTCATTTGATGGTAATACCCACTAGATAACCTTCATTTGATGGTAATACCCACTAGATAACCTTCATTTGATGGTAATACCCACTAGATAACCTTCATTTGATGGTAATACCCACTAGATAACCTTCATTTGATAGTAATACCCACTAGATAACCTTCATTTGATGGTAATACCCACTAGATAACCTTCATTTGATGGTAATACCCACTAGATAACCTTCATTTGATGGTAATACCCACTAGATAACCTTCATTTGATGGTAATACCCACTAGATAACCTTCATTTGATAGTAATACCCACTAGATAACCTTCATTTGATGGTAATAGATAACCTTCATTTGATAATAACTAGATAACCTTCATTTGATAGTAATACCCACTAGATAACCTTCATTTGATAGTAATACCCACTAGATAACCTTCATTTGATAGTAATACCCACTAGATAACCTTCATTTGATAGTAATACCCACTAGATAACCTTCATTTGATGGTAATACCCACTAGATAACCTTCATTTGATAACCTTCAGTAATACCCACTAGATAACCTTCATTTGATGGTAATACCCACTAGATAACCTTCATTTGAGTAATACCCACTAGATAACCTTCATTTGATGGTAATACCCACTAGATAACCTTCATTTGATGGTAATACCCACTAGATAACCTTCATTTGATGGTAATACCCACTAGATAACCTTCATTTGATGGTAATACCCACTAGATAACCTTCATTTGATGGTAATACCCACTAGATAACCTTCATTTGATAGTAATACCCACTAGATAACCTTCATTTGACCCACTAGTAATACCCACTAGATAACCTTCATTTGATGGTAATACCCACTAGATAACCTTCATTTGATGGTAATACCCACTAGATAACCTTCATTTGATGGTAATACCCACTAGATAACCTTCATTTGATGGTAATACCCACTAGATAACCTTCATTTGATGGTAATACCCACTAGATACTAGATAACCTTCATTTGATGGTAATACCCACTAGATAACCTTCATTTGATAGTAATACCCACTAGATAACCTTCATTTGATGGTAATACCCACTAGATAACCTTCATTTGATGGTAATACCCACTAGATAACCTTCATTTGATGGTAATACCCACTAGATAACCTTCATTTGATGGTAATACCCACTAGATAACCTTCATTTGATGGTAATACCCACTAGATAACCTTCATTTGATGGTAATACCCACTAGATAACCTTCATTTGATGGTAATACCCACTAGATAACCTTCATTTGATGGTAATACCCACTAGATAACCTTCATTTGATGGTAATACCCACTAGATAACCTTCATTTGATGGTAATACCCACTAGATAACCTTCATTTGATAGTAATACCCACTAGATAACCTTCATTTGATGGTAATACCCACTAGATAACCTTCATTTGATAGTAATACCCACTAGATAACCTTCATTTGATAGTAATACCCACTAGATAACCTTCATTTGATGGTAATACCCACTAGATAACCTTCATTTGATGGTAATACCCACTAGATAACCTTCATTTGATGGTAATACCCACTAGATAACCTTCATTTGATGGTAATACCCACTAGATAACCTTCATTTGATGGTAATACCCACTAGATAACCTTCATTTGATGGTAATACCCACTAGATAACCTTCATTTGATGGTAATACCCACTAGATAACCTTCATTTGATGGTAATACCCACTAGATAACCTTCATTTGATGGTAATACCCACTAGATAACCTTCATTTGATGGTAATACCCACTAGATAACCTTCATTTGATAGTAATACCCACTAGATAACCTTCATTTGATGGTAATACCCACTAGATAACCTTCATTTGATGGTAATACCCACTAGATAACCTTCATTTGATGGTAATACCCACTAGATAACCTTCATTTGATGGTAATACCCACTAGATAACCTTCATTTGATAGTAATACCCACTAGATAACCTTCATTTGATAGTAATACCCACTAGATAACCTTCATTTGATAGTAATACCCACTAGATAACCTTCATTTGATGGTAATACCCACTAGATAACCCTTTTTGATGGTAATACCCACTAGGTAACCTTCATTTGATAGTAATACCCACTAGATAACCTTCATTTGATGGTAATACCCACTAGATAACCTTCATTTGATGGTAATACCCACTAGATAACCTTCATTTGATGGTAATACCCACTAGATAACCTTCATTTGATAGTAATACCCACTAGATAACCTTCATTTGATAGTAATACCCACTAGATAACCTTCATTTGATGGTAATACCCACTAGATAACCTTCATTTGATGGTAATACCCACTAGATAACCTTCATTTGATGGTAATACCCACTAGATAACCTTCATTTGATGGTAATACCCACTAGATAACCTTCATTTGATAGTAATACCCACTAGATAACCTTCATTTGATGGTAATACCCACTAGATAACCTTCATTTGATGGTAATACCCACTAGATAACCTTCATTTGATGGTAATACCCACTAGATAACCTTCATTTGATGGTAATACCCACTAGATAACCTTCATTTGATGGTAATACCCACTAGATAACCTTCATTTGATGGTAATACCCACTAGATAACCTTCATTTGATAGTAATACCCACTAGATAACCTTCATTTGATAGTAATACCCACTAGATAACCTTCATTTGATGGTAATACCCACTAGATAACCTTCATTTGATGGTAATACCCACTAGATAACCTTCATTTGATGGTAATACCCACTAGATAACCTTCATTTGATGGTAATACCCACTAGATAACCTTCATTTGATGGTAATACCCACTAGATAACCTTCATTTGATGGTAATACCCACTAGATAACCTTCATTTGATGGTAATACCCACTAGATAACCTTCATTTGATGGTAATACCCACTAGATAACCTTCATTTGATAGTAATACCCACTAGATAACCTTCATTTGATGGTAATACCCACTAGATAACCTTCATTTGATAGTAATACCCACTAGATAACCTTCATTTGATAGTAATACCCACTAGATAACCTTCATTTGATGGTAATACCCACTAGATAACCTTCATTTGATGGTAATACCCACTAGATAACCTTCATTTGATGGTAATACCCACTAGATAACCTTCATTTGATGGTAATACCCACTAGATAACCTTCATTTGATGGTAATACCCACTAGATAACCTTCATTTGATGGTAATACCCACTAGATAACCTTCATTTGACCCACTAGTAATACCCACTAGATAACCTTCATTTGATGGTAATACCCACTAGATAACCTTCATTTGATGGTAATACCCACTAGATAACCTTCATTTGATGGTAATACCCACTAGATAACCTTCATTTGATGGTAATACCCACTAGATAACCTTCATTTGATAGTAATACCCACTAGATAACCTTCATTTGATAGTAATACCCACTAGATAACCTTCATTTGATGGTAATACCCACTAGATAACCTTCATTTGATAGTAATACCCACTAGATAACCTTCATTTGATAGTAATACCCACTAGATAACCTTCATTTGATGGTAATACCCACTAGATAACCTTCATTTGATGGTAATACCCACTAGATAACCTTCATTTGATGGTAATACCCACTAGATAACCTTCATTTGATGGTAATACCCACTAGATAACCTTCATTTGATGGTAATACCCACTAGATAACCTTCATTTGATGGTAATACCCACTAGATAACCTTCATTTGATGGTAATACCCACTAGATAACCTTCATTTGATGGTAATACCCACTAGATAACCTTCATTTGATGGTAATACCCCACCTTCTAGATAACCCCTTCATTTGATGGTAATACCCACTAGATAACCTTCATTTGATAGTAATACCCACTAGATAACCTTCATTTGATAGTAATACCCACTAGATAACCTTCATTTGATGGTAATACCCACTAGATAACCTTCATTTGATGGTAATACCCACTAGATAACCTTCATTTGATAGTAATACCCACTAGATAACCTTCATTTGATGGTAATACCCACTAGATAACCTTCATTTGATGGTAATACCCACTAGATAACCTTCATTTGATGGTAATACCCACTAGATAACCTTCATTTGATGGTAATACCCACTAGATAACCTTCATTTGATGGTAATACCCACTAGATAACCTTCATTTGATGGTAATACCCACTAGATAACCTTCATTTGATGGTAATACCCACTAGATAACCTTCATTTGATGGTAATACCCACTAGATAACCTTCATTTGATGGTAATACCCACTAGATAACCTTCATTTGATGGTAATACCCACTAGATAACCTTCATTTGATGGTAATACCCACTAGATAACCTTCATTTGATGGTAATACCCACTAGATAACCTTCATTTGATGGTAATACCCACTAGATAACCTTCATTTGATGGTAATACCCACTAGATAACCTTCATTTGATGGTAATACCCACTAGATAACCTTCATTTGATAGTAATACCCACTAGATAACCTTCATTTGATGGTAATACCCACTAGATAACCTTCATTTGATGGTAATACCCACTAGATAACCTTCATTTGATGGTAATACCCACTAGATAACCTTCATTTGATAGTAATACCCACTAGATAACCTTCATTTGATGGTAATACCCACTAGATAACCTTCATTTGATGGTAATACCCACTAGATAACCTTCATTTGATGGTAATACCCACTAGATAACCTTCATTTGATAGTAATACCCACTAGATAACCTTCATTTGATGATGGTAATACCCACTAGATAACCTTCATTTGATGGTAATACCCACTAGATAACCTTCATTTGATAGTAATACCCACTAGATAACCTTCATTTGATGGTAATACCCACTAGATAACCTTCATTTGATGGTAATACCCACTAGATAACCTTCATTTGATGGTAATACCCACTAGATAACCTTCATTTGATGGTAATACCCACTAGATAACCTTCATTTGATAGTAATACCCACTAGATAACCTTCATTTGATGGTAATACCCACTAGATAACCTTCATTTGATGGTAATACCCACTAGATAACCTTCATTTGATGGTAATACCCACTAGATAACCTTCATTTGATGGTAATACCCACTAGATAACCTTCATTTGATGGTAATACCCACTAGATAACCTTCATTTGATGGTAATACCCACTAGATAACCTTCATTTGATGGTAATACCCACTAGATAACCTTCATTTGATGGTAATACCCACTAGATAACCTTATTTGATTTGATAGTAATACCCACTAGATAACCTTCATTTGATGGTAATACCCACTAGATAACCTTCATTTGATGGTAATACCCACTAGATAACCTTCATTTGATGGTAATACCCACTAGATAACCTTCATTTGATAGTAATACCCACTAGATAACCTTCATTTGATGGTAATACCCACTAGATAACCTTCATTTGATAGTAATACCCACTAGATAACCTTCATTTGATGGTAATACCCACTAGATAACCTTCATTTGATGGTAATACCCACTAGATAACCTTCATTTGATGGTAATACCCACTAGATAACCTTCATTTGATGGTAATACCCACTAGATAACCTTCAGTAATACCCACTAGATAACCTTCATTTGATAGTAATACCCACTAGATAACCTTCATTTGATAGTAATACCCACTAGATAACCTTCATTTGATGGTAATACCCACTAGATAACCTTCATTTGATGGTAATACCCACTAGATAACCTTCATTTGATGGTAATTAGATAACCTTCATTTGATGGTAATACCCACTAGATAACCTTCATTTGATGGTAATACCCACTAGATAACCTTCATTTGATGGTAATACCCACTAGATAACCTTCATTTGATGGTAGATACCCACTAGATAACCTTCATTTGATGGTGATACCCACTAGATAACCTTCATTTGATAGTAATACCCACTAGATAACCTTCATTTGATAGTAATACCCACTAGATAACCTTCATTTGATGGTAATACCCACTAGATAACCTTCATTTGATGGTAATACCCACTAGATAACCTTCATTTGATGGTAATACCCACTAGATAACCTTCATTTGATGGTAATACCCACTAGATAACCTTCATTTGATGGTAATACCCACTAGATAACCTTCATTTGATGGTAATACCCACTAGATAACCTTCATTTGATGGTAATACCCACTAGATAACCTTCATTTGATAGTAATACCCACTAGATAACCTTCATTTGATGGTAATACCCACTAGATAACCTTCATTTGATGGTAATACCCACTAGATAACCTTCATTTGATGGTAATACCCACTAGATAACCTTCATTTGATAGTAATACCCACTAGATAACCTTCATTTGATAGTAATACCCACTAGATAACCTTCATTTGATGGTAATACCCACTAGATAACCTTCATTTGATGGTAATACCCACTAGATAACCTTCATTTGATGGTAATACCCACTAGATAACCTTCATTTGATAGTAATACCCACTAGATAACCTTCATTTGATAGTAATACCCACTAGATAACCTTCATTTGATGGTAATACCCACTAGATAACCTTCATTTGATAGTAATACCCACTAGATAACCTTCATTTGATGGTAATACCCACTAGATAACCTTCATTTGATGGTAATACCCACTAGATAACCTTCATTTGATAGTAATACCCACTAGATAACCTTCATTTGATGGTAATACCCACTAGATAACCTTCATTTGATGGTAATACCCACTAGATAACCTTCATTTGATGGTAATACCCACTAGATAACCTTCATTTGATGGTAATACCCACTAGATAACCTTCATTTGATGGTAATACCCTAGATAACCTTCATTTGAGATAACCACTAGATAACCTTCATTTGATGGTAATACCCACTAGATAACCTTCATTTGATGGTAATACCCACTAGATAACCTTCATTTGATGGTAATACCCACTAGATAACCTTCATTTGATAGTAATACCCACTAGATAACCTTCATTTGATGGTAATACCCACTAGATAACCTTCATTTGATGGTAATACCCACTAGATAACCTTCATTTGATGGTAATACCCACTAGATAACCTTCATTTGATGGTAATACCCACTAGATAACCTTCATTTGATGGTAATACCCACTAGATAACCTTCATTTGATGGTAATACCCACTAGATAACCTTCATTTGATAGTAATACCCACTAGATAACCTTCATTTGATGGTAATACCCACTAGATAACCTTCATTTGATAGTAATACCCACTAGATAACCTTCATTTGATGGTAATACCCACTAGATAACCTTCATTTGATGGTAATACCCACTAGATAACCTTCATTTGATAGTAATACCCACTAGATAACCTTCATTTGATGGTAATACCCACTAGATAACCTTCATTTGATGGTAATACCCACTAGATAACCTTCATTTGATGGTAATACCCACTAGATAACCTTCATTTGATGGTAATACCCACTAGATAACCTTCATTTGATGGTAATACCCACTAGATAACCTTCATTTGATGGTAATACCACTAGATAACCTTCATTTGATGGTGGTAATACCCACTAGATAACCTTCATTTGATGGTAATACCCACTAGATAACCTTCATTTGATGGTAATACCCACTAGATAACCTTCATTTGATAGTAATACCCACTAGATAACCTTCATTTGATGGTAATACCCACTAGATAACCTTCATTTGATAGTAATACCCACTAGATAACCTTCATTTGATGGTAATACCCACTAGATAACCTTCATTTGATAGTAATACCCACTAGATAACCTTCATTTGATGGTAATACCCACTAGATAACCTTCATTTGATAATACACTAGATAACCTTCATTTGATGGTAATACCCACTAGATAACCTTCATTTGATGGTAATACCCACTAGATAACCTTCATTTGATGGTAATACCCACTAGATAACCTTCATTTGATGGTAATACCCACTAGATAACCTTCATTTGATGGTAATACCCACTAGATAACCTTCATTTGATGGTAATACCCACTAGATAACCTTCATTTGATGGTAATACCCACTAGATAACCTTCATTTGATGGTAATACCCACTAGATAACCTTCATTTGATGGTAATACCCACTAGATAACCTTCATTTGTAATGGTAATACCTTCATTTGATGGTAATACACTAGATAACCTTCATTTGATGGTAATACCCACTAGATAACCTTCATTTGATGGTAATACCCACTAGATAACCTTCATTTGATGGTAATACCCACTAGATAACCTTCATTTGATGGTAATACCCACTAGATAACCTTCATTTGATGGTAATACCCACTAGATAACCTTCATTTGATGGTAATACCCACTAGATAACCTTCATTTGATAGTAATACCCACTAGATAACCTTCATTTGATAGTAATACCCACTAGATAACCTTCATTTGATGGTAATACCCACTAGATAACCTTCATTTGATGGTAATACCCACTAGATAACCTTCATTTGATGGTAATACCCACTAGATAACCTTCATTTGATGGTAATACCCACTAGATAACCTTCATTTGATGGTAATACCCACTAGATAACCTTCATTTGATGGTAATACCCACTAGATAACCTTCATTTGATGGTAATACCCACTAGATAACCTTCATTTGATGGTAATACCCACTAGATAACCTTCATTTGATGGTAATACCCACTAGATAACCTTCATTTGATGGTAATACCCACTAGATAACCTTCATTTGATGGTAATACCCACTAGATAACCTTCATTTGATAGTAATACCCACTAGATAACCTTCATTTGATAGTAATACCCACTAGATAACCTTCATTTGATGGTAATACCCACTAGATAACCTTCATTTGATAGTAATACCCACTAGATAACCTTCATTTGATGGTAATACCCACTAGATAACCTTCATTTGATGGTAATACCCACTAGATAACCTTCATTTGATAGTAATACCCACTAGATAACCTTCATTTGATGGTAATACCCACTAGATAACCTTCATTTGATGGTAATACCCACTAGATAACCTTCATTTGATGGTAATACCCACTAGATAACCTTCATTTGATGGTAATACCCACTAGATAACCTTCATTTGATGGTAATACCCACTAGATAACCTTCATTTGATGGTAATACCCACTAGATAACCTTCATTTGATGGTAATACCCACTAGATAACCTTCATTTGATGGTAATACCCACTAGATAACCTTCATTTGATGGTAATACCCACTAGATAACCTTAATACCCACTAGATAACCTTCATTTGATGGTAATACCCACTAGATAACCTTCATTTGATGGTAATACCCACTAGATAACCTTCATTTGATGGTAATACCCACTAGATAACCTTCATTTGATGGTAATACCCACTAGATAACCTTCATTTGATGGTAATACCCACTAGATAACCTTCATTTGATAGTAATACCCACTAGATAACCTTCATTTGATAGTAATACCCACTAGATAACCTTCATTTGATGGTAATACCCACTAGATAACCTTCATTTGATGGTAATACCCACTAGATAACCTTCATTTGATAGTAATACCCACTAGATAACCTTCATTTGATGGTAATACCCACTAGATAACCTTCATTTGATGGTAATACCCACTAGATAACCTTCATTTGATGGTAATACCCACTAGATAACCTTCATTTGATGGTAATACCCACTAGATAACCTTCATTTGATAGTAATACCCACTAGATAACCTTCATTTGATGGTAATACCCACTAGATAACCTTCATTTGATAGTAATACCCACTAGATAACCTTCATTTGATGGTAATACCCACACTAGATAACCTTCATTTGAGACTAGATAACCTTCATTTGATGGTAATACCCACTAGATAACCTTCATTTGATGGTAATACCCACTAGATAACCTTCATTTGATGGTAATACCCACTAGATAACCTTCATTTGATGGTAATACCCACTAGATAACCTTCATTTGATAGTAATACCCACTAGATAACCTTCATTTGATAGTAATACCCACTAGATAACCTTCATTTGATGGTAATACCCACTAGATAACCTTCATTTGATGGTAATACCCACTAGATAACCTTCATTTGATGGTAATACCCACTAGATAACCTTCATTTGATGGTAATACCCACTAGATAACCTTCATTTGATGGTAATACCCACTAGATAACCTTCATTTGATGGTAATACCCACTAGATAACTTCATTTGATGGTAATACCCACTTGATAACCTTCATTTGATAGTAATACCAACTAGATAACCTTCATTTGATAGTAATACCCACTAGATAACCTTCATTTGATAGATAACCTTCATTTGTAATACCCACTAGATAACCTTCATTTGATGGTAATACCCACTAGATAACCTTCATTTGATGGTAATACCCACTAGATAACCTTCATTTGATGGTAATACCCACTAGATAACCTTCATTTGATGGTAATACCCACTAGATAACCTTCATTTGATGGTAATACCCACTAGATAACCTTCATTTGATGGTAATACCCACTAGATAACCTTCATTTGATGGTAATACCCACTAGATAACCTTCATTTGATAGTAATACCCACTAGATAACCTTCATTTGATAGTAATACCCACTAGATAACCTTCATTTGATGGTAATACCCACTAGATAACCTTCATTTGATGGTAATACCCACTAGATAACCTTCATTTGATGGTAATACCCACTAGATAACCTTCATTTGATGGTAATACCCACTAGATAACCTTCATTTGATGGTAATACCCACTAGATAACCTTCATTTGATAGTAATACCCACTAGATAACCTTCATTTGATGGTAATACCCACTAGATAACCTTCATTTGATAGTAATACCCACTAGATAACCTTCATTTGATGGTAATACCCACTAGATAACCTTCATTTGATGGTAATACCCACTAGATAACCTTCATTTGATAGTAATACCCACTAGATAACCTTCATTTGATAGTAATACCCACTAGATAACCTTCATTTGATGGTAATACCCACTAGATAACCTTCATTTGATGGTAATACCCACTAGATAACCTTCATTTGATGGTAATACCCACTAGATAACCTTCATTTGATGGTAATACCCACTAGATAACCTTCATTTGATCATTTGATGGTAATACCCACTAGATAACCTTCATTTGATAGTAATACCCACTAGATAACCTTCATTTGATGGTAATACCCACTAGATAACCTTCATTTGATGGTAATACCCACTAGATAACCTTCATTTGATGGTAATACCCACTAGATAACCTTCATTTGATGGTAATACCCACTAGATAACCTTCATTTGATGGTAATACCCACTAGATAACCTTCATTTGATGGTAATACCCACTAGATAACCTTCATTTGATGGTAATACCCACTAGATAACCTTCATTTGATAGTAATACCCACTAGATAACCTTCATTTGATAGTAATACCCACTAGATAACCTTCATTTGATGGTAATACCCACTAGATAACCTTCATTTGATGGTAATACCCACTAGATAACCTTCATTTGATGGTAATACCCACTAGATAACCTTCATTTGATGGTAATACCCACTAGATAACCTTCATTTGATGGTAATACCCACTAGATAACCTTCATTTGATGGTAATACCCACTAGATAACCTTCATTTGATAGTAATACCCACTAGATAACCTTCATTTGATGGTAATACCCACTAGATAACCTTCATTTGATGGTAATACCCACTAGATAACCTTCATTTGATGGTAATACCCACTAGATAACCTTCATTTGATGGTAATACCCACTAGATAACCTTCATTTGATGGTAATACCCACTAGATAACCTTCATTTGATGGTAATACCCACTAGATAACCTTCATTTGATGGTAATACCCACTAGATAACCTTCATTTGATGGTAATACCCACTAGATAACCTTCATTTGATGGTAATACCCACTAGATAACCTTCATTTGATAGTAATACCCACTAGATAACCTTCATTTGATGGTAATACCCACTAGATAACCTTCATTTGATAGTAATACCCACTAGATAACCTTCATTTGATGGTAATACCCACTAGATAACCTTCATTTGATAGTAATACCCACTAGATAACCTTCATTTGATGGTAATACCCACTAGATAACCTTCATTTGATGGTAATACCCACTAGATAACCTTCATTTGATGGTAATACCCACTAGATAACCTTCATTTGATGGTAATACCCACTAGATAACCTTCATTTGATGGTAATACCCACTAGATAACCTTCATTTGATGGTAATACCCACTAGATAACCTTCATTTGATGGTAATACCCACTAGATAACCTTCATTTGATGGTAATACCCACTAGATAACCTTCATTTGATGGTAATACCCACTAGATAACCTTCATTTGATGGTAATACCCACTAGATAACCTTCATTTGATAGTAATACCCACTAGATAACCTTCATTTGATGGTAATACCCACTAGATAACCTTCATTTGATGGTAATACCCACTAGATAACCTTCATTTGATGGTAATACCCACTAGATAACCTTCATTTGATAGTAATACCCACTAGATAACCTTCATTTGATGGTAATACCCACTAGATAACCTTCATTTGATGGTAATACCCACTAGATAACCTTCATTTGATGGTAATACCCACTAGATAACCTTCATTTGATAGTAATACCCACTAGATAACCTTCATTTGATGGTAATACCCACTAGATAACCTTCATTTGATGGTAATACCCACTAGATAACCTTCATTTGATGGTAATACCCACTAGATAACCTTCATTTGATGGTAATACCCACTAGATAACCTTCATTTGATGGTAATACCCACTAGATAACCTTCATTTGATGGTAATACCCACTAGATAACCTTCATTTGATGGTAATACCCACTAGATAACCTTCATTTGATGGTAATACCCACTAGATAACCTTCATTTGATAGTAATACCCACTAGATAACCTTCATTTGATGGTAATACCCACTAGATAACCTTCATTTGATGGTAATACCCACTAGATAACCTTCATTTGATAGTAATACCCACTAGATAACCTTCATTTGATAGTAATACCCACTAGATAACCTTCATTTGATGGTAATACCCACTAGATAACCTTCATTTGATGGTAATACCCACTAGATAACCTTCATTTGATGGTAATACCCACTAGATAACCTTCATTTGATAGTAATACCCACTAGATAACCTTCATTTGATGGTAATACCCACTAGATAACCTTCATTTGATGGTAATACCCACTAGATAACCTTCATTTGATGGTAATACCCACTAGATAACCTTCATTTGATGGTAATACCCACTAGATAACCTTCATTTGATGGTAATACCCACTAGATAACCTTCATTTGATGGTAATACCCACTAGATAACCTTCATTTGATAGTATTACCCACTAGATAAACATCATTTGATGGTGATACTCACTAGATAACCTTCATTTGTTGGTAATACCCACTAGATAACATTCATTTGATGGTAATACCCACTAGATAACCTTCATTTGATGGTAATACCCACTAGATAACCTTCATTTGATGGTAATACCCACTAGATAACCTTCATTTGATAGTAATACCCACTAGATAACCTTCATTTGATGGTAATACCCACTAGATAACCTTCATTTGATAGTAATACCCACTAGATAACCTTCATTTGATGGTAATACCCACTAGATAACCTTCATTTGATGGTAATACCCACTAGATAACCTTCATTTGATGGTAATACCCACTAGATAACCTTCATTTGATGGTAATACCCACTAGATAACCTTCATTTGATGGTAATACCCACTAGATAACCTTCATTTGATGGTAATACCCACTAGATAACCTTCATTTGATAGTAATACCCACTAGATAACCTTCATTTGATAGTAATACCCACTAGATAACCTTCATTTGATGGTAATACCCACTAGATAACCTTCATTTGATGGTAATACCCACTAGATAACCTTCATTTGATGGTAATACCCACTAGATAACCTTCATTTGATGGTAATACCCACTAGATAACCTTCATTTGATAGTAATACCCACTAGATAACCTTCATTTGATGGTAATACCCACTAGATAACCTTCATTTGATGGTAATACCCACTAGATAACCTTCATTTGATGGTAATACCCACTAGATAACCTTCATTTGATGGTAATACCCACTAGATAACCTTCATTTGATAGTAATATACCCACTAGATAACCTTCATTTGATGGTAATACCCACTAGATAACCTTCATTTGATAGTAATAACTAGATAACCTTCATTTGATGGTAATACCCACTAGATAACCTTCATTTGATGGTAATACCCACTAGATAACCTTCATTTGATGGTAATACCCACTAGATAACCTTCATTTGATGGTAATACCCACTAGATAACCTTCATTTGATGGTAATACCCACTAGATAACCTTCATTTGATGGTAATACCCACTAGATAACCTTCATTTGATGGTAATACCCACTAGATAACCTTCATTTGATGGTAATACCCACTAGATAACCTTCATTTGATGGTAATACCCACTTGATAACCTTCATTTGATAGTAATACCCACTAGATAACCTTCATTTGATGGTAATACCCACTAGATAACCTTCATTTGATGGTAATACCCACTAGATAACTAGATAACCTTCATAGTTTTGATGGTAATACCCACTAGATAACCTTCATTTGATGGTAATACCCACTAGATAACCTTCATTTGATGGTAATACCCACTAGATAACCTTCATTTGATGGTAATACCCACTAGATAACCTTCATTTGATGGTAATACCCACTAGATAACCTTCATTTGATAGTAATACCCACTAGATAACCTTCATTTGATGGTAATACCCACTAGATAACCTTCATTTGATGGTAATACCCACTAGATAACCTTCATTTGATGGTAATACCCACTAGATAACCTTCATTTGATGGTAATACCCACTAGATAACCTTCATTTGATGGTAATACCCACTAGATAACCTTCATTTGATGGTAATACCCACTAGATAACCTTCATTTGAGTAATACCCACTAGATAACCTTCATTTGATGGTAATACCCACTAGATAACCTTCATTTGATGGTAATACCCACTAGATAACCTTCATTTGATGGTAATACCCACTAGATAACCTTCATTTGATAGTAATACCCACTAGATAACCTTCATTTGATGGTAATACCCACTAGATAACCTTCATTTGATGGTAATACCCACTAGATAACCTTCATTTGATGGTAATACCCACTAGATAACCTTCATTTGATGGTAATACCCACTAGATAACCTTCATTTGATGGTAATACCCACTAGATAACCTTCATTTGATGGTAATACCCACTAGATAACCTTCATTTGATGGTAATACCCACTAGATAACCTTCATTTGATGGTAATACCCACTAGATAACCTTCATTTGATAGTAATACCCACTAGATAACCTTCATTTGATGGTAATACCCACTAGATAACCTTCATTTGATGGTAATACCCACTAGATAACCTTCATTTGATGGTAATACCCACTAGATAACCTTCATTTGATGGTAATACCCACTAGATAACCTTCATTTGATGGTAATACCCACTAGATAACCTTCATTTGATAGTAATACCCACTAGATAACCTTCATTTGATAGTAATACCCACTAGATAACCTTCATTTGATGGTAATACCCACTAGATAACCTTCATTTGATGGTAATACCCACTAGATAACCTTCATTTGAGATATACCCACTAGATAACCTTCATTTGATGGTAATACCCACTAGATAACCTTCATTTGATGGTAATACCCACTAGATAACCTTCATTTGATGGTAATACCCACTAGATAACCTTCATTTGATGGTAATACCCACTAGATAACCTTCATTTGATGGTAATACCCACTAGATAACCTTCATTTGATGGTAATACCCACTAGATAACCTTCATTTGATGGTAATACCCACTAGATAACCTTCATTTGATAGTAATACCCACTAGATAACCTTCATTTGATGGTAATACCCACTAGATAACCTTCATTTGATGGTAATACCCACTAGATAACCTTCATTTGATGGTAATACCCACTAGATAACCTTCATTTGATGGTAATACCCACTAGATAACCTTCATTTGATGGTAATACCCACTAGATAACCTTCATTTGATGGTAATACCCACTAGATAACCTTCATTTGATGGTAATACCCACTAGATAACCTTCATTTGATAGTAATACCCACTAGATAACCTTCATTTGATAGTAATACCCACTAGATAACCTTCATTTGATGGTAATACCCACTAGATAACCTTCATTTGATGGTAATACCCACTAGATAACCTTCATTTGATAGTAATACCCACTAGATAACCTTCATTTGATGGTAATACCCACTAGATAACCTTCATTTGATGGTAATACCCACTAGATAACCTTCATTTGATGGTAATACCCACTAGATAACCTTCATTTGATGGTAATACCCACTAGATAACCTTCATTTGATGGTAATACCCACTAGATAACCTTCATTTGATGGTAATACCCACTAGATAACCTTCATTTGATAGTAATACCCACTAGATAACCTTCATTTGATAGTAATACCCACTAGATAACCTTCATTTGATGGTAATACCCACTAGATAACCTTCATTTGATAGTAATACCCACTAGATAACCTTCATTTGATAGTAATACCCACTAGATAACCTTCATTTGATGGTAATACCCACTAGATAACCTTCATTTGATAGTAATACCCACTAGATAACCTTCATTTGATGGTAATACCCACTAGATAACCTTCATTTGATGGTAATACCCACTAGATAACCTTCATTTGATGGTAAACCCCTAGATTCATTTGATGGTAATACCCACTAGATAACCTTCATTTGATGGTAATACCCACTAGATAACCTTCATTTGATGGTAATACCCACTAGATAACCTTCATTTGATGGTAATACCCACTAGATAACCTTCATTTGATGGTAATACCCACTAGATAACCTTCATTTGATGGTAATACCCACTAGATAACCTTCATTTGATGGTAATACCCACTAGATAACCTTCATTTGATGGTAATACCCACTAGATAACCTTCATTTGATGGTAATACCCACTAGATAACCTTCATTTGATGGTAATACCCACTAGATAACCTTCATTTGATGGTAATACCCACTAGATAACCTTCATTTGATAGTAATACCCACTAGATAACCTTCATTTGATGGTAATACCCACTAGATAACCTTCATTTGATAGTAATACCCACTAGATAACTCAGATAACCACTTCATTTGATTTGTAATACCCACTAGATAACCTTCATTTGATGGTAATACCCACTAGATAACCTTCATTTGATGGTAATACCCACTAGATAACCTTCATTTGATAGTAATACCCACTAGATAACCTTCATTTGATGGTAATACCCACTAGATAACCTTCATTTGATAGTAATACCCACTAGATAACCTTCATTTGATGGTAATACCCACTAGATAACCTTCATTTGATGGTAATACCCACTAGATAACCTTCATTTGATGGTAATACCCACTAGATAACCTTCATTTGATGGTAATACCCACTAGATAACCTTCATTTGATAGTAATACCCACTAGATAACCTTCATTTGATGGTAATACCCACTAGATAACCTTCATTTGATGGTAATACCCACTAGATAACCTTCATTTGATGGTAATACCCACTAGATAACCTTCATTTGATAGTAATACCCACTAGATAACCTTCATTTGATGGTAATACCCACTAGATAACCTTCATTTGATAGTAATACCCACTAGATAACCTTCATTTGATGGTAATACCCACTAGATAACCTTCATTTGATGGTAATACCCACTAGATAACCTTCATTTGATGGTAATACCCACTAGATAACCTTCATTTGATGGTAATACCCACTAGATAACCTTCATTTGATGGTAATACCCACTAGATAACCTTCATTTGATGGTAATACCCACTAGATAACCTTCATTTGATGGTAATACCCACTAGATAACCTTCATTTGATGGTAATACCCACTAGATAACCTTCATTTGATAGTAATACCCACTAGATAACCTTCATTTGATGGTAATACCCACTAGATAACCTTCATTTGATGGTAATACCCACTAGATAACCTTCATTTGATGGTAATACCCACTAGATAACCTTCATTTGATGGTAATACCCACTAGATAACCTTCATTTGATGGTAATACCCACTAGATAACCTTCATTTGATGGTAATACCCACTAGATAACCTTCATTTGATAGTAATACCCACTAGATAACCTTCATTTGATGGTAATACCCACTAGATAACCTTCATTTGATGGTAATACCCACTAGATAACCTTCATTTGATAGTAATACCCACTAGATAACCTTCATTTGATAGTAATACCCACTAGATAACCTTCATTTGATGGTAATACCCACTAGATAACCTTCATTTGATGGTAATACCCACTAGATAACCTTCATTTGATGGTAATACCCACTAGATAACCTTCATTTGATGGTAATACCCACTAGATAACCTTCATTTGATGGTAATACCCACTAGATAACCTTCATTTGATGGTAATACCCACTAGATAACCTTCATTTGATGGTAATACCCACTAGATAACCTTCATTTGATGGTAATACCCACTAGATAACCTTCATTTGATAGTAATACCCACTAGATAACCTTCATTTGATGGTAATACCCACTAGATAACCTTCATTTGATGGTAATACCCACTAGATAACCTTCATTTGATGGTAATACCCACTAGATAACCTTCATTTGATGGTAATACCCACTAGATAACCTTCATTTGATGGTAATACCCACTAGATAACCTTCATTTGATGGTAATACCCACTAGATAACCTTCATTTGATGGTAATACCCACTAGATAACCTTCATTTGATGGTAATACCCACTAGATAACCTTCATTTGATGGTAATACCCACTAGATAACCTTCATTTGATGGTAATACCCACTAGATAACCTTCATTTGATGGTAATACCCACTAGATAACCTTCATTTGATGGTAATACCCACTAGATAACCTTCATTTGATGGTAATACCCACTAGATAACCTTCATTTGATGGTAATACCCACTAGATAACCTTCATTTGATGGTAATACCCACTAGATAACCTTCATTTGATAGTAATACCCACTAGATAACCTTCATTTGATGGTAATACCACTAGATAACCTTCATTTGATGGTAATACCCACTAGATAACCTTCATTTGATGGTAATACCCACTAGATAACCTTCATTTGATAGTAATACCCACTAGATAACCTTCATTTGATGGTAATACCCACTAGATAACCTTCATTTGATAGTAATACCCACTAGATAACCTTCATTTGATGGTAATACCCACTAGATAACCTTCATTTGATGGTAATACCCACTAGATAACCTTCATTTGATGGTAATACCCACTAGATAACCTTCATTTGATGGTAATACCCACTAGATAACCTTCATTTGATAGTAATACCCACTAGATAACCTTCATTTGATAGTAATACCCACTAGATAACCTTCATTTGATGGTAATACCCACTAGATAACCTTCATTTGATGGTAATACCCACTAGATAACCTTCATTTGATAGTAATACCCACTAGATAACCTTCATTTGATGGTAATACCCACTAAATAACCTTCATTTGTTGGTAATACACACTAGATAACCTTCATTTCATGGTAATACCCACTAGATAACCTTCATTTGATGGTAATACCCACTAGATAACCTTCATTTGATAGTAATACCCACTAGATAACCTTCATTTGATGGTAATACCCACTAGATAACCTTCATTTGATAGTAATACCCACTAGATAACCTTCATTTGATAGTAATACCCACTAGATAACCTTCATTTGATGGTAATACCCACTAGATAACCTTCATTTGATGGTAATACTAGATACCTTCATTTGATGGTAGACCCACTAGATAACCTTCATTTGATGGTAATACCCACTAGATAACCTTCATTTGATGGTAATACCCACTAGATAACCTTCATTTGATGGTAATACCCACTAGATAACCTTCATTTGATGGTAATACCCACTAGATAACCTTCATTTGATGGTAATACCCACTAGATAACCTTCATTTGATGGTAATACCCACTAGATAACCTTCATTTGATGGTAATACCCACTAGATAACCTTCATTTGATGGTAATACCCACTAGATAACCTTCATTTGATGGTAATACCCACTAGATAACCTTCATTTGATGGTAATACCCACTAGATAACCTTCATTTGATAGTAATACCCACTAGATAACCTTCATTTGATGGTAATACCCACTAGATAACCCTAGATCATTTCATTTGATGGTAATACCCACTAGATAACCTTCATTTGATGGTAATACCCACTAGATAACCTTCATTTGATGGTAATACCCACTAGATAACCTTCATTTGATGGTAATACCCACTAGATAACCTTCATTTGATAGTAATACCCACTAGATAACCTTCATTTGATGGTAATACCCACTAGATAACCTTCATTTGATAGTAATACCCACTAGATAACCTTCATTTGATGGTAATACCCACTAGATAACCTTCATTTGATGGTAATACCCACTAGATAACCTTCATTTGATGGTAATACCCACTAGATAACCTTCATTTGATGGTAATACCCACTAGATAACCTTCATTTGATGGTAATACCCACTAGATAACCTTCATTTGATAGTAATACCCACTAGATAACCTTCATTTGATGGTAATACCCACTAGATAACCTTCATTTGATGGTAATACCCACTAGATAACCTTCATTTGATGGTAATACCCACTTGATAACCTTCATTTGATAGTAATACCCACTAGATAACCTTCATTTGATGAGTAATACCCACTAGATAACCTTCATTTGATGGTAATACCCACTAGATAACCTTCATTTGATGGTAATACCACACCTAGATAACCTTCATTTGATGGTAATACCCACTAGATAACCTTCATTTGATGGTAATACCCACTAGATAACCTTCATTTGATGGTAATACCCACTAGATAACCTTCATTTGATGGTAATACCCACTAGATAACCTTCATTTGATGGTAATACCCACTAGATAACCTTCATTTGATGGTAATACCCACTAGATAACCTTCATTTGATAGTAATACCCACTAGATAACCTTCATTTGATAGTAATACCCACTAGATAACCTTCATTTGATGGTAATACCCACTAGATAACCTTCATTTGATGGTAATACCCACTAGATAACCTTCATTTGATAGTAATACCCACTAGATAACCTTCATTTGATGGTAATACCCACTAGATAACCTTCATTTGATAGTAATACCCACTAGATAACCTTCATTTGATAGTAATACCCACTAGATAACCTTCATTTGATAGTAATACCCACTAGATAACCTTCATTTGATGGTAATACCCACTAGATAACCTTCATTTGATGGTAATACCCACTAGATAACCTTCATTTGATGGTAATACCCACTAGATAACCTTCATTTGATGGTAATACCCACTAGATAACCTTCATTTGATGGTAATACCCACTAGATAACCTTCATTTGATGGTAATACCCACTAGATAACCTTCATTTGATGGTAATACCCACTAGATAACCTTCATTTGATAGTAATACCCACTAGATAACCTTCATTTGATGGTAATACCCACTAGATAACCTTCATTTGATGGTAATACCCACTAGATAACCTTCATTTGATAGTAATACCCACTAGATAACCTTCATTTGATGGTAATACCCACTAGATAACCTTCATTTGATGGTAATACCCACTAGATAACCTTCATTTGATGGTAATACCCACTAGATAACCTTCATTTGATGGTAATACCCACTAGATAACCTTCATTTTGACTAGATAATTTGACCCACTAGATAACCTTCATTTGATAGTAATACCCACTAGATAACCTTCATTTGATGGTAATACCCACTAGATAACCTTCATTTGATGGTAATACCCACTAGATAACCTTCATTTGATAGATAACCTTCATTTGATGGTAATACCCACTAGATAACCTTCATTTGATGGTAATACCCACTAGATAACCTTCATTTGATGGTAATACCCACTAGATAACCTTCATTTGATGGTAATACCCACTAGATAACCTTCATTTGATGGTAATACCCACTAGATAACCTTCATTTGATGGTAATACCCACTAGATAACCTTCATTTGATGGTAATACCCACTAGATAACCTTCATTTGATAGTAATACCCACTAGATAACCTTCATTTGATAGTAATACCCACTAGATAACCTTCATTTGATGGTAATTAGATAACCTTCATTTGGTAATACCCACTAGATAACCTTCATTTGATGAGTAATACCCACTAGATAACCTTCATTTGATGGTAATACCCACTAGATAACCTTCATTTGATGGTAATACCCACTAGATAACCTTCATTTGATGGTAATACCCACTAGATAACCTTCATTTGATGGTAATACCCACTAGATAACCTTCATTTGATGGTAATACCCACTAGATAACCTTCATTTGATGGTAATACCCACTAGATAACCTTCATTTGATGGTAATACCCACTAATACCCACTAGATAACCTTCATTTGATGGTAATACCCACTAGATAACCTTCATTTGATGGTAATACCCACTAGATAACCTTCATTTGATAGTAATACCCACTAGATAACCTTCATTTGATGGTAATACCCACTAGATAACCTTCATTTGATGGTAATACCCACTAGATAACCTTCATTTGATGGTAATACCCACTAGATAACCTTCATTTGATAGTAATACCCACTAGATAACCTTCATTTTGATGGTAATACCTTCCACTAGATAACCTTCATTTGATGGTAATACCCACTAGATAACCTTCATTTGATGGTAATACCCACTAGATAACCTTCATTTGAGTAATACCCACTAGATAACCTTCATTTGATGGTAATACCCACTAGATAACCTTCATTTGATGGTAATACCCACTAGATAACCTTCATTTGATGGTAATACCCACTAGATAACCTTCATTTGATGGTAATACCCACTAGATAACCTTCATTTGATGGTAATACCCACTAGATAACCTTCATTTGATGGTAATACCCACTAGATAACCTTCATTTGATAGTAATACCCACTAGATAACCTTCATTTGATGGTAATACCCACTAGATAACCTTCATTTGATAGTAATACCCACTAGATAACCTTCATTTGATGGTAATACCCACTAGATAACCTTCATTTGATGGTAATACCCACTAGATAACCTTCATTTGATGGTAATACCCACTAGATAACCTTCATTTGATAGTAATACCCACTAGATAACCTTCATTTGATGGTAATACCCACTAGATAACCTTCATTTGATAGTAATACCCACTAGATAACCTTCATTTGATAGTAATACCCACTAGATAACCTTCATTTGATGGTAATACCCACTAGATAACCTTCATTTGATGGTAATACCCACTAGATAACCTTCATTTGATGGTAATACCCACTAGATAACCTTCATTTGATGGTAATACCCACTAGATAACCTTCATTTGATGGTAATACCCACTAGATAACCTTCATTTGATGGTAATACCCACTAGATAACCTTCATTTGATGGTAATACCCACTAGATAACCTTCATTTGATGGTAATACCCACTAGATAACCTTCATTTGATAGTAATACCCACTAGATAACCTTCATTTGATGGTAATACCCACTAGATAACCTTCATTTGATGGTAATACCCACTAGATAACCTTCATTTGATGGTAATACCCACTAGATAACCTTCATTTGATAGTAATACCCACTAGATAACCTTCATTTGATGGTAATACCCACTAGATAACCTTCATTTGATAGTAATACCCACTAGATAACCTTCATTTGATAGTAATACCCACTAGATAACCTTCATTTGATGGTAATACCCACTAGATAACCTTCATTTGATGGTAATACCCACTAGATAACCTTCATTTGATAGTAATACCCACTAGATAACCTTCATTTGATGGTAATACCCACTAGATAACCTTCATTTGATGGTAATACCCACTAGATAACCTTCATTTGATGGTAATACCCACTAGATAACCTTCATTTGATGGTAATACCCACTAGATAACCTTCATTTGATAGTAATACCCACTAGATAACCTTCATTTGATGGTAATACCCACTAGATAACCTTCATTTGATGGTAATACCCACTAGATAACCTTCATTTGATGGTAATACCCACTAGATAACCTTCATTTGATGGTAATACCCACTAGATAACCTTCATTTGATAGTAATACCCACTAGATAACCTTCATTTGATGGTAATACCCACTAGATAACCTTCATTTGATGGTAATACCCACTAGATAACCTTCATTTGATAGTAATACCCACTAGATAACCTTCATTTGATAGTAATACCCACTAGATAACCTTCATTTGATGGTAATACCCACTAGATAACCTTCATTTGATGGTAATACCCACTAGATAACCTTCATTTGATGGTAATACCCACTAGATAACCTTCATTTGATGGTAATACCCACTAGATAACCTTCATTTGATAGTAATACCCACTAGATAACCTTCATTTGATGGTAATACCCACTAGATAACCTTCATTTGATGGTAATACCCACTAGATAACCTTCATTTGATGGTAATACCCACTAGATAACCTTCATTTGATGGTAATACCCACTAGATAACCTTCATTTGATAGTAATACCCACTAGATAACCTTCATTTGATGGTAATACCCACTAGATAACCTTCATTTGATGGTAATACCCACTAGATAACCTTCATTTGATGGTAATACCCACTAGATAACCTTCATTTGATAGTAATACCCACTAGAGATAATTTTCATTTGATGAGTAATACCCACTAGATAACCTTCATTTGATGGTAATACCCACTAGATAACCTTCATTTGATGGTAATACCCACTAGATAACCTTCATTTGATGGTAATACCCACTAGATAACCTTCATTTGATGGTTGATAGATACCTTCATTTATGGTACTACCCATAGATAACCTTCATTTGATGGTAATACCCACTAGATAACCTTCATTTGATGGTAATACCCACTAGATAACCTTCATTTGATGGTAATACCCACTAGATAACCTTCATTTGATGGTAATACCCACTAGATAACCTTCATTTGATAGTAATACCCACTAGATAACCTTCATTTGATAGTAATACCCACTAGATAACCTTCATTTGATGGTAATACCCACTAGATAACCTTCATTTGATGGTAATACCCACTAGATAACCTTCATTTGATGGTAATACCCACTAGATAACCTTCATTTGATGGTAATACCCACTAGATAACCTTCATTTGATAGTAATACCCACTAGATAACCTTCATTTGATGGTAATACCCACTAGATAACCTTCATTTGATGGTAATACCCACTAGATAACCTTCATTTGATGGTAATACCCACTAGATAACCTTCATTTGATAGTAATACCCACTAGATAACCTTCATTTGATGGTAATACCCACTAGATAACCTTCATTTGATGGTAATACCCACTAGATAACCTTCATTTGATGGTAATACCCACTAGATAACCTTCATTTGATAGTAATACCCACTAGATAACCTTCATTTGATGGTAATACCCACTAGATAACCTTCATTTGATGGTAATACCCACTAGATAACCTTCATTTGATGGTAATACCCACTAGATAACCTTCATTTGATGGTAATACCCACTAGATAACCTTCATTTGATGGTAATACCCACTAGATAACCTTCATTTGATGGTAATACCCACTAGATAACCTTCATTTGATGGTAATACCCACTAGATAACCTTCATTTGATGGTAATACCCACTAGATAACCTTCATTTGATAGTAATACCCACTAGATAACCTTCATTTGATGGTAATACCCACTAGATAACCTTCATTTGATAGTAATACCCACTAGATAACCTTCATTTGATGGTAATACCCACTAGATAACCTTCATTTGATGGTAATACCCACTAGATAACCTTCATTTGATGGTAATACCCACTAGATAACCTTCATTTGATAGTAATACCCACTAGATAACCTTCATTTGATGGTAATACCCACTAGATAACCTTCATTTGATGGTAATACCCACTAGATAACCTTCATTTGATGGTAATACCCACTAGATAACCTTCATTTGATAGTAATACCCACTAGATAACCTTCATTTGATAGTAATACCCACTAGATAACCTTCATTTGATGGTAATACCCACTAGATAACCTTCATTTGATGGTAATACCCACTAGATAACCTTCATTTGATGGTAATACCCACTAGATAACCTTCATTTGATGGTAATACCCACTAGATAACCTTCATTTGATGGTAATACCCACTAGATAACCTTCATTTGATGGTAATACCCACTAGATAACCTTCATTTGATAGTAATACCCACTAGATAACCTTCATTTGATGGTAATACCCACTAGATAACCTTCATTTGATGGTAATACCCACTAGATAACCTTCATTTGATGGTAATACCCACTAGATAACCTTCATTTGATGGTAATACCCACTAGATAACCTTCATTTGATGGTAATACCCACTAGATAACCTTCATTTGATGGTAATACACCACTAGATAACCCCTTCATTTGATAGTAATACCCACTAGATAACCTTCATTTGATGGTAATACCCACTAGATAACCTTCATTTGATGGTAATACCCACTAGATAACCTTCATTTGATGGTAATACCCACTAGATAACCTTCATTTGATGGTAATACCCACTAGATAACCTTCATTTGATGGTAATACCCACTAGATAACCTTCATTTGATGGTAATACCCACTAGATAACCTTCATTTGATAGTAATACCCACTAGATAACCTTCATTTGATGGTAATACCCACTAGATAACCTTCATTTGATGGTAATACCCACTAGATAACCTTCATTTGATGGTAATACCCACTAGATAACCTTCATTTGATAGTAATACCCACTAGATAACCTTCATTTGATGGTAATACCCACTAGATAACCTTCATTTGATAGTAATACCCACTAGATAACCTTCATTTGATGGTAATACCCACTAGATAACCTTCATTTGATGGTAATACCCACTAGATAACCTTCATTTGATGGTAATACCCACTAGATAACCTTCATTTGATGGTAATACCCACTAGATAACCTTCATTTGATGGTAATACCCACTAGATAACCTTCATTTGATGGTAATACCCACTAGATAACCTTCATTTGATGGTAATACCCACTAGATAACCTTCATTTGATGGTAATACCCACTAGATAACCTTCATTTGATGGTAATACCCACTAGATAACCTTCATTTGATAGTAATACCCACTAGATAACCTTCATTTGATGGTAATACCCACTAGATAACCTTCATTTGATAGTAATACCCACTAGATAACCTTCATTTGATGGTAATACCCACTAGATAACCTTCATTTGATGGTAATACCCACTAGATAACCTTCATTTGATGGTAATACCCACTAGATAACCTTCATTTGATAGTAATACCCACTAGATAACCTTCATTTGATGGTAATACCCACTAGATAACCTTCATTTGATGGTAATACCCACTAGATAACCTTCATTTGATGGTAATACCCACTAGATAACCTTCATTTGATGGTAATACCCACTAGATAACCTTCATTTGATGGTAATACCCACTAGATAACCTTCATTTTGATTAGATTTGATGGTAATACCCACTAGATAACCTTCATTTGATGGTAATACCCACTAGATAACCTTCATTTGATAGTAATACCCACTAGATAACCTTCATTTGATGGTAATACCCACTAGATAACCTTCATTTGATAGTAATACCCACTAGATAACCTTCATTTGATAGTAATACCCACTAGATAACCTTCATTTGATGGTAATACCCACTAGATAACCTTCATTTGATGGTAATACCCACTAGATAACCTTCATTTGATGGTAATACCCACTAGATAACCTTCATTTGATGGTAATAATACCCCACTAGATAACCTTCATTTGATGGTAATACCCACTAGATAACCTTCATTTGATAGTAATACCCACTAGATAACCTTCATTTGATAGTAATACCCACTAGATAACCTTCATTTGATGGTAATACCCACTAGATAACCTTCATTTGATGGTAATACCCACTAGATAACCTTCATTTGATGGTAATACCCACTAGATAACCTTCATTTGATGGTAATACCCACTAGATAACCTTCATTTGATGGTAATACCCACTAGATAACCTTCATTTGATGGTAATACCCACTAGATAACCTTCATTTGATGGTAATACCCACTAGATAACCTTCATTTGATGGTAATACCCACTAGATAACCTTCATTTGATGGTAATACCCACTAGATAACCTTCATTTGATGGTAATACCCACTAGATAACCTTCATTTGATGGTAATACCCACTAGATAACCTTCATTTGATGGTAATACCCACTAGATAACCTTCATTTGATGGTAATACCCACTAGATAACCTTCATTTGATGGTAATACCCACTAGATAACCTTCATTTGATGGTAATACCCACTAGATAACCTTCATTTGATGGTAATACCCACTAGATAACCTTCATTTGATGGTAATACCCACTAGATAACCTTCATTTGATGGTAATACCCACTAGATAACCTTCATTTGATAGTAATACCCACTAGATAACCTTCATTTGATAGTAATACCCACTAGATAACCTTCATTTGATGGTAATACCCACTAGATAACCTTCATTTGATGGTAATACCCACTAGATAACCTTCATTTGATAGTAATACCCACTAGATAACCTTCATTTGATAGTAATACCCACTAGATAACCTTCATTTGATGGTAATACCCACTAGATAACCTTCATTTGATGGTAATACCCACTAGATAACCTTCATTTGATGGTAATACCCACTAGATAACCTTCATTTGATAGTAATACCCACTAGATAACCTTCATTTGATGGTAATACCCACTAGATAACCTTCATTTGATAGTAATACCCACTAGATAACCTTCATTTGATGGTAATACCCACTAGATAACCTTCATTTGATGGTAATACCCACTAGATAACCTTCATTTGATGGTAATACCCACTAGATAACCTTCATTTGATGGTAATACCCACTAGATAACCTTCATTTGATGGTAATACCCACTAGATAACCTTCATTTGATGGTAATACCCACTAGATAACCTTCATTTGATGGTAATACCCACTAGATAACCTTCATTTGATGGTAATACCCACTAGATAACCTTCATTTGATGGTAATACCCACTAGATAACCTTCATTTGATAGTAATACCCACTAGATAACCTTCATTTGATGGTAATACCCACTAGATAACCTTCATTTGATAGTAATACCCACACTAGATAATAACCTTCATTTGATGGTAATACCCACTAGATAACCTTCATTTGATAGTAATACCCACTAGATAACCTTCATTTGATGGTAATACCCACTAGATAACCTTCATTTGATGGTAATACCCACTAGATAACCTTCATTTGATGGTAATACCCACTAGATAACCTTCATTTGATGGTAATACCCACTAGATAACCTTCATTTGATGGTAATACCCACTAGATAACCTTCATTTGATGGTAATACCCACTAGATAACCTTCATTTGATGGTAATACCCACTAGATAACCTTCATTTGATAGTAATACCCACTAGATAACCTTCATTTGATGGTAATACCCACTAGATAACCTTCATTTGATGGTAATACCCACTAGATAACCTTCATTTGATGGTAATACCCACTAGATAACCTTCATTTGATGGTAATACCCACAAACCTTCATTTGATAGTAATACCCACTAGATAACCTTCATTTGATGGTAATACCCACTAGATAACCTTCATTTGATAGTAATACCCACTAGATAACCTTCATTTGATGGTAATACCCACTAGATAACCTTCATTTGATGGTAATACCCACTAGATAACCTTCATTTGATAGTAATACCCACTAGATAACCTTCATTTGATGGTAATACCCACTAGATAACCTTCATTTGATGGTAATACCCACTAGATAACCTTCATTTGATGGTAATACCCACTAGATAACCTTCATTTGATGGTAATACCCACTAGATAACCTTCATTTGATGGTAATACCCACTAGATAACCTTCATTTGATGGTAATACCCACTAGATAACCTTCATTTGATAGTAATACCCACTAGATAACCTTCATTTGATAGTAATACCCACTAGATAACCTTCATTTGATGGTAATACCCACTAGATAACCTT
>NC_134829.1:130886-195177 GCF_004210375.1 Tachypleus tridentatus | reverse complement strand
AACACAGGATTATCACTATTACCTGATTGTACTAACACAGGATTATCACTATTACCTGATTGTATTAACACAGGATTATCACTATTACCTGATTGTATTAACACAGGATTATCACTATTACCTGATTGTATTAACACAGGATTATCACTATTACCTGATTGTACTAACACAGGATTATCACTATTACCTGATTGTACTAACACAGGATTATCACTATTACCTGATTGTACTAACACAGGATTATCACTATTACCTGATTGTACTAACACAGGATTATCACTATTACCTGATTGTATTAACACAGGATTATCACTATTACCTGATTGTACTAACACAGGATTATCACTATTACCTGATTGTACTAACACAGGATTATCACTATTACCTGATTGTACTAACACAGGATTATCACTATTACCTGATTGTACTAACACAGGATTATCACTATTACCTGATTGTACTAACACAGGATTATCACTATTACCTGATTGTATTAACACAGGATTATCACTATTACCTGATTGTACTAACACAGGATTATCACTATTACCTGATTGTACTAACACAGGATTATCACTATTACCTGATTGTACTAACACAGGATTATCACTATTACCTGATTGTACACAGGATTAACACAGGATTATCACTATTACCTGATTGTACTAACACAGGATTATCACTATTACCTGATTGTACTAACACAGGATTATCACTATTACCTGATTGTACTAACACAGGATTATCACTATTACCTGATTGTACTAACACAGGATTATCACTATTACCTGATTGTACTAACACAGGATTATCACTATTACCTGATTGTACTAACACAGGATTATCACTATTACCTGATTGTACTAACACAGGATTATCACTATTACCTGATTGTACTAACACAGGATTATCACTATTACCTGATTGTACTAACACAGGATTATCACTATTACCTGATTGTACTAACACAGGATTATCACTATTACCTGATTGTACTAACACAGGATTATCACTATTACCTGATTGTACTAACACAGGATTATCACTATTACCTGATTGTACTAACACAGGATTATCACTATTACCTGATAACACAGGATTATCACTATTACCTGATTGTACTAACACAGGATTATCACTATTACCTGATTGTACTAACACAGGATTATCACTATTACCTGATTGTATTAACACAGGATTATCACTATTACCTGATTGTACTAACACAGGATTATCACTATTACCTGATTGTATTAACACAGGATTATCACTATTACCTGATTGTACTAACACAGGATTATCACTATTACCTGATTGTATTAACACAGGATTATCACTATTACCTGATTGTACTAACACAGGATTATCACTATTACCTGATTGTATTAACACAGGATTATCACTATTACCTGATTGTACTAACACAGGATTATCACTATTACCTGATTGTATTAACACAGGATTATCACTATTACCTGATTGTACTAACACAGGATTATCACTATTACCTGATTGTACTAACACAGGATTATCACTATTACCTGATTGTACTAACACAGGATTATCACTATTACCTGATTGTACTAACACAGGATTATCACTATTACCTGATTGTACTAACACAGGATTATCACTATTACCTGATTGTACTAACACAGGATTATCACTATTACCTGATTGTACTAACACAGGATTATCACTATTACCTGATTGTACTAACACAGGATTATCACTATTACCTGATTGTACTAACACAGGATTATCACTATTACCTGATTGTACTAACACAGGATTATCACTATTACCTGATTGTACTAACACAGGATTATCACTATTACCTGATTGTACTAACACAGGATTATCACTATTACCTGATTGTACTAACACAGGATTATCACTATTACCTACCTAACACAGGATTATCACTATTACCTGATTGTACTAACACAGGATTATCACTATTACCTGATTGTACTAACACAGGATTATCACTATTACCTGATTGTACTAACACAGGATTATCACTATTACCTGATTGTATTAACACAGGATTATCACTATTACCTGATTGTACTAACACAGGATTATCACTATTACCTTAACACAAGATTATCACTATTACCTGATTGTACTAACACAGGATTATCACTATTACCTGATTGTATTAACACAGGATTATCACTATTACCTGATTGTACTAACACAGGATTATCACTATTACCTGATTGTACTAACACAGGATTATCACTATTACCTGATTGTATTAACACAGGATTATCACTATTACCTGATTGTATTAACACAGGATTATCACTATTACCTGATTGTACTAACACAGGATTATCACTATTACCTGATTGTACTAACACAGGATTATCACTATTACCTGATTGTACTAACACAGGATTATCACTATTACCTGATTGTATCACTAACACAGGATTATCACTATTACCTGATTGTATTAACACAGGATTATCACTATTACCTGATTGTATTAACACAGGATTATCACTATTACCTGATTGTACTAACACAGGATTATCACTATTACCTGATTGTATTAACACAGGATTATCACTATTACCTGATTGTACTAACACAGGATTATCACTATTACCTGATTGTATTAACACAGGATTATCACTATTACCTGATTGTACTAACACAGGATTATCACTATTACCTGATTGTACTAACACAGGATTATCACTATTACCTGATTGTACTAACACAGGATTATCACTATTACCTGATTGTACTAACACAGGATTATCACTATTACCTGATTGTATTAACACAGGATTATCACTATTACCTGATTGTATTAACACAGGGATTGTATTAACACAGGATTATCACTATTACCTGATTGTACTAACACAGGATTATCACTATTACCTGATTGTACTAACACAGGATTATCACTATTACCTGATTGTACTAACACAGGATTATCACTATTACCTGATTGTACTAACACAGGATTATCACTATTACCTGATTGTACCTAACACAGGATTATCACTATTACCTGATTGTACTAACACAGGATTATCACTATTACCTGATTGTACTAACACAGGATTATCACTATTACCTGATTGTACTAACACAGGATTATCACTATTACCTGATTGTACTAACACAGGATTATCACTATTACCTGATTGTACTAACACAGGATTATCACTATTACCTGATTGTACTAACACAGGATTATCACTATTACCTGATTGTACTAACACAGGATTATCACTATTACCTGATTGTACTAACACAGGATTATCACTATTACCTGATTGTACTAACACAGGATTATCACTATTACCTGATTGTACTAACACAGGATTATCACTATTACCTGATTGTACTAACACAGGATTATCACTATTACCTGATTGTACCTGATTAACACAGGATTATCACTATTACCTGATTGTACTAACACAGGATTATCACTATTACCTGATTGTACTAACACAGGATTATCACTATTACCTGATTGTACTAACACAGGATTATCACTATTACCTGATTGTACTAACACAGGATTATCACTATTACCTGATTGTACTAACACAGGATTATCACTATTACCTGATTGTACTAACACAGGATTATCACTATTACCTGATTGTACTAACACAGGATTATCACTATTACCTGATTGTACTAACACAGGATTATCACTATTACCTGATTGTACTAACACAGGATTATCACTATTACCTGATTGTACTAACACAGGATTATCACTATTACCTGATTGTATTAACACAGGATTATCACTATTACCTGATTGTATTAACACAGGATTATCACTATTACCTGATTGTACTAACACAGGATTATCACTATTACCTGATTGTACTAACACAGGATTATCACTATTACCTGATTGTACTAACACAGGATTATCACTATTACCTGATTGTACTAACACAGGATTATCACTATTACCTGATTGTACTAACACAGGATTATCACTATTACCTGATTGTACTAACACAGGATTATCACTATTACCTGATTGTATTAACACAGGATTATCACTATTACCTGATTGTACTAACACAGGATTATCACTATTACCTGATTGTACTAACACAGGATTATCACTATTACCTGATTGTACTAACACAGGATTATCACTATTACCTGATTGTACTAACACAGGATTATCACTATTACCTGATTGTATTAACACAGGATTATCACTATTACCTGATTGTACTAACACAGGATTATCACTATTACCTGATTGTACTAACACAGGATTATCACTATTACCTGATTGTACTAACACAGGATTATCACTACCTGATTTACCTGATCACTGTACCTGATTGTAACACAGGATTATCACTATTACCTGATTGTACTAACACAGGATTATCACTATTACCTGATTGTACTAACACAGGATTATCACTATTACCTGATTGTACTAACACAGGATTATCACTATTACCTGATTGTACTAACACAGGATTATCACTATTACCTGATTGTACTAACACAGGATTATCACTATTACCTGATTGTACTAACACAGGATTATCACTATTACCTGATTGTACTAACACAGGATTATCACTATTACCTGATTGTACTAACACAGGATTATCACTATTACCTGATTGTACTAACACAGGATTATCACTATTACCTGATTGTACTAACACAGGATTATCACTATTACCTGATTGTACTAACACAGGATTATCACTATTACCTGATTGTACTAACACAGGATTATCACTATTACCTGATTGTATTAACACAGGATTATCACTATTACCTGATTGTATTAACACAGGATTATCACTATTACCTGATTGTATTAACACAGGATTATCACTATTACCTGATTGTACTAACACAGGATTATCACTATTACCTGATTGTACTAACACAGGATTATCACTATTACCTGATTGTACTAACACAGGATTATCACTATTACCTGATTGTATTAACACAGGATTATCACTATTACCTGATTGTACTAACACAGGATTATCACTATTACCTGATTGTACTAACACAGGATTATCACTATTACCTGATTGTACTAACACAGGATTATCACTATTACCTGATTGTACTAACACAGGATTATCACTATTACCTGATTGTACTAACACAGGATTATCACTATTACCTGATTGTACTAACACAGGATTATCACTATTACCTGATTGTACTAACACAGGATTATCACTATTACCTGATTGTATTAACACAGGATTATCACTATTACCTCATTGTATTAACACAGGATTATCACTATTACCTGATTGTATTAACACAGGATTATCACTATTACCTGATTGTATTAACACAGGATTATCACTATTACCTGATTGTACTAACACAGGATTATCACTATTACCTGATTGTATTAACACAGGATTATCACTATTACCTGATTGTACTAACACAGGATTATCACTATTACCTGATTGTACTAACACAGGATTATCACTATTACCTGATTGTACTAACACAGGATTATCACTATTACCTGATTGTACTAACACAGGATTATCACTATTACCTGATTGTACTAACACAGGATTATCACTATTACCTGATTGTACTAACACAGGATTATCACTATTACCTGATTGTACTAACACAGGATTATCACTATTACCTGATTGTACAGGATAACACAGGATTATCACTATTACCTGATTGTACTAACACAGGATTATCACTATTACCTGATTGTACAGGATTAACACAGGATTATCACTATTACCTGATTGTACTAACACAGGATTATCACTATTACCTGATTGTACTAACACAGGATTATCACTATTACCTGATTGTACTAACACAGGATTATCACTATTACCTAACACAGGATTAACACAGGATTATCACTATTACCTGAGGATTATCACTATTACCTGATTGTATTAACACAGGATTATCACACAGGATAACACAGGATTATCACTATTACCTGATTGTACTAACACAGGATTATCACTATTACCTGATTGTACTAACACAGGATTATCACTATTACCTGATTGTACTAACACAGGATTATCACTATTACCTGATTGTACTAACACAGGATTATCACTATTACCTGATTGTACTAACACAGGATTATCACTATTACCTGATTGTACTAACACAGGATTATCACTATTACCTGATTGTACTAACACAGGATTATCACTATTACCTGATTGTACTAACACAGGATTATCACTATTACCTGATTGTACTAACACAGGATTATCACTATTACCTGATTGTATTAACACAGGATTATCACTATTACCTGATTACACAGGATTCACTATTACCTGATTGTAACACAGGATTATCACTATTACCTGATTGTACTAACACAGGATTATCACTATTACCTGATTGTACTAACACAGGATTATCACTATTACCTGATTGTACTAACACAGGATTATCACTATTACCTGATTGTACTAACACAGGATTATCACTATTACCTGATTGTACTAACACAGGATTATCACTATTACCTGATTGTACTAACACAGGATTATCACTATTACCTGATTGTACTAACACAGGATTATCACTATTACCTGATTGTACTATCACTAACACAGGATTATCACTATTACCTGATTGTACTAACACAGGATTATCACTATTACCTGATTGTACTAACACAGGATTATCACTATTACCTGATTGTACTAACACAGGATTATCACTATTACCTGATTGTACTAACACAGGATTATCACTATTACCTGATTGTACTAACACAGGATTATCACTATTACCTGATTGTACTAACACAGGATTATCACTATTACCTGATTGTATTAACACAGGATTATCACTATTACCTGATTGTACTAACACAGGATTATCACTATTACCTGATTGTACTAACACAGGATTATCACTATTACCTGATTGTTAACACAGGATTATCACTATTACCTGATTGTACTAACACAGGATTATCACTATTACCTGATTGTACTAACACAGGATTATCACTATTACCTGATTGTACTAACACAGGATTATCACTATTACCTGATTGTACTAACACAGGATTATCACTATTACCTGATTGTATAACACAGGATTATCACTATTAACACAGGATTATCACTATTACCTGATTGTATTAACACAGGATTATCACTATTACCTGATTGTACTAACACAGGATTATCACTATTACCTGATTGTACTAACACAGGATTATCACTATTACCTGATTGTACTAACACAGGATTATCACTATTACCTGATTGTATTAACACAGGATTATCACTATTACCTGATTGTACTAACACAGGATTATCACTATTACCTGATTGTACTAACACAGGATTATCACTATTACCTGATTGTATTAACACAGGATGTATCACTATTACCTGATTGTACTAACACAGGATTATCACTATTACCTGATTGTATTAACACAGGATTATCACTATTACCTGATTGTACTAACACAGGATTATCACTATTACCTGATTGTACTAACACAGGATTATCACTATTACCTGATTGTATTAACACAGGATTATCACTATTACCTGATTGTACTAACACAGGATTATCACTATTACCTGATTGTACTAACACAGGATTATCACTATTACCTGATTGTACTAACACAGGATTATCACTATTACCTGATTGTACTAACACAGGATTATCACTATTACCTGATTGTACTAACACAGGATTATCACTATTACCTGATTGTACTAACACAGGATTATCACTATTACCTGATTGTACTAACACAGGATTATCACTATTACCTGATTGTACTAACACAGGATTATCACTACTAACACAGGATTATCACTATTACCTGATTGTACTAACACAGGATTATCACTATTACCTGATTGTACTAACACAGGATTATCACTATTACCTGATTGTATTAACACAGGATTATCACTATTACCTGATTGTACTAACACAGGATTATCACTATTACCTGATTGTACTAACACAGGATTATCACTATTACCTGATTGTATTAACACAGGATTATCACTATTACCTGATTGTACTAACACAGGATTATCACTATTACCTGATTGTACTAACACAGGATTATCACTATTACCTGATTGTACTAACACAGGATTATCACTATTACCTGATTTGTGATTGTACTAACACAGGATTATCACTATTACCTGATTGTATAACACAGGATTATCACTTACCTGATTGTACTAACACAGGATTATCACTATTACCTGATTGTACTAACACAGGATTATCACTATTACCTGATTGTACTAACACAGGATTATCACTATTACCTGATTGTATTAACACAGGATTATCACTATTACCTGATTGTACTAACACAGGATTGTATCACTATTACCTGATTGTACTAACACAGGATTATCACTATTACCTGATTGTACTAACACAGGATTATCACTATTACCTGATTGTACTAACACAGGATTATCACTATTACCTGATTGTACTAACACAGGATTATCACTATTACCTGATTGTACTAACACAGGATTATCACTATTACCTGATTGTACTAACACAGGATTATCACTATTACCTGATTGTATTAACACAGGATTATCACTATTACCTGATTGTACTAACAACACAGATTGTATTATCACTCACTATTACCTGATTGTACTAACACAGGATTATCACTATTACCTGATTGTATTAACACAGGATTACCTGATTGTATTAACACAGGATTATCACTATTACCTGATTGTATTAACACAGGATTATCACTATTACCTGATTGTATTAACACAGGATTATCACTATTACCTGATTGTACTAACACAGTACTAACACAGGATTATCACTATTACCTGATTGTACTAACACAGGATTATCACTATTACCTGATTGTATTAACACAGGATTATCACTATTACCTGATTGTACTAACACAGGATTATCACTATTACCTGATTGTATAACACAGGATTATCACTATTACCTGATTGTATTAACACAGGATTATCACTATTACCTGATTGTACCTAACACAGGATTATCACTATTACCTGATTGTACTAACACAGGATTATCACTATTACCTGATTGTACTAACACAGGATTATCACTATTACCTGATTGTACTAACACAGGATTATCACTATTACCTGATTGTACTAACACAGGATTATCACTATTACCTGATTGTACTAACACAGGATTATCACTATTACCTGATTGTACTAACACAGGATTATCACTATTACCTGATTGTACTAACACAGGATTATCACTATTACCTGATTGTACTAACACAGGATTATCACTATTACCTGATTGTATTAACACAGGATTATCACTATTACCTGATTGTATTAACACAGGATTATCACTATTACCTGATTGTACTAACACAGGATTATCACTATTACCTGATTGTACTAACACAGGATTATCACTATTACCTGATTGTACTAACACAGGATTATCACTATTACCTGATTGTACTAACACAGGATTATCACTATTACCTGATTGTACTAACACAGGATTATCACTATTACCTGATTGTACTAACACAGGATTATCACTATTACCTGATTGTACTAACACAGGATTATCACTATTACCTGATTGTACTAACACAGGATTATCACTATTACCTGATTGTACTAACACAGGATTATCACTATTACCTGATTGTACTAACACAGGATTATCACTATTACCTGATTGTACTAACACAGGATTATCACTATTACCTGATTGTACTAACACAGGATTATCACTATTACCTGATTGTACTAACACAGGATTATCACTATTACCTGATTGTACTAACACAGGATTATCACTATTACCTGATTGTACTAACACAGGATTATCACTATTACCTGATTGTACTAACACAGGATTATCACTATTACCTAACATCACTATACCTATGTACTAACCTGATTGTACTAACACAGGATTATCACTATTACCTGATTGATTGATTATCACTATTACCTGATTGTACTAACACAGGATTATCACTATTACCTGATTGTACTAACACAGGATTATCACTATTACCTGATTGTATTAACACAGGATTATCACTATTACCTGATTGTACAGGATTATCACAGGATTGTATCACTATTACCTGATTGTACTAACACAGGATTATCACTATTACCTGATTGTACTAACACAGGATTATCACTATTACCTGATTGTACTAACACAGGATTATCACTATTACCTGATTGTACTAACACAGGATTATCACTATTACCTGATTGTATTGATTATCACTATTACCTGATTGTTAACACAGGATTAACACTATTACCTGATTGTACTAACACAGGATTATCACTATTACCTGATTGTATTAACACAGGATTATCACTATTACCTGATTGTACTAACACAGGATTATCACTATTACCTGATTGTATTAACACAGGATTATCACTATTACCTGATTGTATTAACACAGGATTATCACTATTACCTAACACAGGATTATCACTATTACCTGATTGTACTAACACAGGATTATCACTATTACCTGATTGTACTAACACAGGATTATCACTATTACCTGATTGTACTAACACAGGATTATCACTATTACCTGATTGTACTAACACAGGATTATCACTATTACCTGATTGTACACAGGATTAACACATTGGATTATCACTATTACCTGATTGTACTAACACAGGATTATCACTATTACCTGATTGTACTAACACAGGATTATCACTATTACCTGATTTAACACAGGATTATCACTATTACCTGATTGTACTAACACAGGATTATCACTATTACCTGATTGTACTAACACAGGATTATCACTATTACCTGATTGTACTAACACAGGATTATCACTATTACCTGATTGTACTAACACAGGATTATCACTATTACCTGATTGTACTAACACAGGATTATCACTATTACCTGATTGTACTAACACAGGATTATCACTATTACCTGATTGTACTAACACAGGATTATCACTATTACCTGATTGTATTAACACAGGATTATCACTATTACCTGATTGTACTAACACAGGATTATCACTATTACCTGATTGTACTAACACAGGATTATCACTATTACCTGATTGTACTAACACAGGATTATCACTATTACCTGATTGTTAACACAGGATTATCACTATTACCTGATTGTATTAACACAGGATTATCACTATTACCTGATTGTACTAACACAGGATTATCACTATTACCTGATTGTACTAACACAGGATTATCACTATTACCTGATTGTACTAACACAGGATTATCACTATTACCTGATTGTATTGTACTATTACCTAACACAGGATTATCACTATTACCTGATTGTACTAACACAGGATTATCACTATTACCTGATTGTACTAACACAGGATTATCACTATTACCTGATTAACACAGGATTATCACTATTACCTGATTGTACTAACACAGGATTATCACTATTACCTGATTGTACTAACACAGGATTATCACTATTACCTGATTGTACTAACACAGGATTATCACTATTACCTGATTGTACTAACACAGGATTATCACTATTACCTGATTGTATTAACACAGGATTATCACTATTACCTGATTGTACTAACACAGGATTATCACTATTACCTGATTGTATTAACACAGGATTATCACTATTACCTGATTGTACTAACACAGGATTATCACTATTACCTGATTATACTAACACAGGATTATCACACTATTACCTGATTGTATTACCTGAACTAACACAGGATTATCACTATTACCTGATTGTACTAACACAGGATTATCACTATTACCTGATTGTACTAACACAGGATTATCACTATTACCTGATTGTACTAACACAGGATTATCACTATTACCTGATTGTACTAACACAGGATTATCACTATTACCTGATTGTACTAACACAGGATTATCACTATTACCTGATTGTACTAACACAGGATTATCACTATTACCTGATTGTATTAACACAGGATTATCACTATTACCTGATTGTACTAACACAGGATTATCACTATTACCTGATTATCACTATTACCTGATTGTACTAACACAGGATTATCACTATTACCTGATTGTACTATTACCTGAACACAGGATTATCACTATTACCTGATTGTACCTAACACAGGATTATCACTATTACCTGATTGTATTAACACAGGATTATCACTATTACCTGATTGTATTAACACAGGATTATCACTATTACCTGATTGTACTAACACAGGATTATCACTATTACCTGATTGTACTAACACAGGATTATCACTATTACCTGATTGTACTAACACAGGATTATCACTATTACCTGATTGTATTAACACAGGACTATCACTATTACCTGATTGTACTAACACAGGATTATCACTATTACCTGATTGTATTAACACAGGATTATCACTATTACCTGATTGTATTAACACAGGATTATCACTATTACCTGATTGTATTAACACTATTACCTGATTGTACTAACACAGGATTATCACTATTACCTGATTGTACTAACACAGGATTATCACTATTACCTGATTGTACTAACACAGGATTATCACTATTACCTGATTGTATAACACAGGATTATCACTATTACCTGATTGTACTAACACAGGATTATCACTATTACCTGATTGTACTAACACAGGATTATCACTATTACCTGATTGTACTAACACAGGATTATCACTATTACCTGATTGTACTAACACAGGATTATCACTATTACCTGATTGTACTAACACAGGATTATCACTATTACCTGATTGTACTAACACAGGATTATCACTATTACCTGATTGTACTAACACAGGATTATCACTATTACCTGATTGTATTAACACAGGATTATCACTATTACCTGATTGTACTAACACAGGATTATCACTATTACCTGATTGTACTAACACAGGATTATCACTATTACCTGATTGTACTAACACAGGATTATCACTATTACCTGATTGTACTAACACAGGATTATCACTATTACCTGATTGTACTAACACAGGATTATCACTATTACCTGATTGTACTAACACAGGATTATCACTATTACCTGATTGTACTAACACAGGATTATCACTATTACCTGATTGTACTAACACAGGATTATCACTATTACCTGATTGTACTAACACAGGATTATCACTATTACCTGATTGTATTAACACAGGATTATCACTATTACCTGATTGTACTAACACAGGATTATCACTATTACCTGATTGTACTAACACAGGATTATCACTATTACCTAACACAGGATTATCACTATTACACAGGATTATCACTATTACCTGATTGTACTAACACAGGATTATCACTATTACCTGATTGTATTAACACAGGATTATCACTATTACCTGATTGTACTAACACAGGATTATCACTATTACCTGATTGTATTAACACAGGATTATCACTATTACCTGATTGTACTAACACAGGATTATCACTATTACCTGATTGTACTAACACAGGATTATCACTATTACCTGATTGTATTAACACAGGATTATCACTATTACCTGATTGTATTAACACAGGATTATCACTATTACTATTACTTGATTGTACTAACACAGGATTATCACTATTACCTGATTGTACTAACACAGGATTATCACTATTACCTGATTGTACTAACACAGGATTATCACTATTACCTGATTGTACTAACACAGGATTATCACTATTACCTGATTGTACTAACACAGGATTATCACTATTACCTGATTGTACTAACACAGGATTATCACTATTACCTGATTGTACTAACACAGGATTATCACTATTACCTGATTGTACTAACACAGGATTATCACTATTACCTGATTGTACTAACACAGGATTATCACTATTACCTGATTGTACTAACACAGGATTATCACTATTACCTGATTGTACTAACACAGGATTATAACACAGGATTATCACTATTACCTGATTGTACTAACACAGGATTATCACTATTACCTGATTGTACTAACACAGGATTATCACTATTACCTGATTGTACTAACACAGGATTATCACTATTACCTGATTGTACTAACACAGGATTATCACTATTACCTGATTGTACTAACACAGGATTATCACTATTACCTGATTGTACTAACACAGGATCATCACTATTACCTGATTGTACTAACACAGGATTATCACTATTACCTGATTGTACTAACACAGGATTATCACTATTACCTGATTGTACTAACACAACACAGGATTATCACTATTACCTGATTGTACTAACACAGGATTATCACTATTACCTGATTGTACTAACACAGGATTATCACTATTACCTGATTGTACTAACACAGGATTATCACTATTACCTGATTGTACTAACACAGGATTATCACTATTACCTGATTGTACTAACACAGGATTATCACTATTACCTGATTGTACTAACACAGGATTATCACTATTACCTGATTGTACTAACACAGGATTATCACTATTACCTGATTGTACTAACACAGGATTATCACTATTACCTGATTGTATTAACACAGGATTATCACTATTACCTGATTGTACTAACACAGGATTATCACTATTACCTGATTGTACTAACACAGGATTATATCACTATTACCTGATTGTACCTGATTGTAACACAGGATTATCACTATTACCTGATTGTACTAACACAGGATTATCACTATTACCCTGATTATCACTATTACCTGATTGTATTGTACTAACACAGGATTATCACTATTACCTGATTGTACTAACACAGGATTATCACTATTACCTGATTGTACTAACACAGGATTATCACTATTACCTGATTGTACTAACACAGGATTATCACTATTACCTGATTGTATTAACACAGGATTATCACTATTACCTGATTGTATTAACACAGGATTATCACTATTACCTGATTGTACTAACACAGGATTATCACTATTACCTGATTGTACTAACACAGGATTGATTGTCTAACACATTACACTGATTGTACTAACACAGGATTATCACTATTACCTGATTGTACTAACACAGGATTATCACTATTACCTGATTGTATTAACACAGGATTATCACTATTACCTGATTGTACTAACACAGGATTATCACTATTACCTGATTGTACTAACACAGGATTATCATACCTGATTGTACTATTACCTGATTGTATTAACACAGGATTATCACTATTACCTGATTGTACTAACACAGGATTATCACTATTACCTGATTGTATTAACACAGGATTATCACTATTACCTGATTGTATTAACACAGGATTATCACTATTACCTGATTGTATTAACACAGGATTATCACTATTACCTGATTGTACTAACACAGGATTATCACTATTACCTGATTGTATTAACACAGGATTATCACTATTACCTGATTGTATTAACACAGGATTATCACTATTACCTGATTGTATTAACACAGGATTATCACTATTACCTGATTGTATTAACACAGGATTATCACTATTACCTGATTGTACTAACACAGGATTATCACTATTACCTGATTGTACTATTAACACAGGATTATCACTATTACCTGATTGTACTAACACAGGATTATCACTATTACCTGATTAACACAGGATTATCACTATTACCTGATTGTACTAACACAGGATTATCACTATTACCTGATTGTATTAACACAGGATTATCACTATTACCTGATAACACATCACTATTACCTGATTGTACTAACACAGGATTATCACTATTACCTGATTGTACTAACACAGGATTATCACTATTACCTGATTGTACTAACACAGGATTATCACTATTACCTGATTGTACTAACACAGGATTATCACTATTACCTGATTGTACTAACACAGGATTATCACTATTACCTGATTGTACTAACACAGGATTATCACTATTACCTGATTGTACTAACACAGGATTATCACTATTACCTGATTGTACTAACACAGGATTATCACTATTACCTGATTGTACTAACACAGGATTATCACTATTACCTGATTGTACCTAACACAGGATTATCACTATTACCTGATTGTACTAACACAGGATTATCACTATTACCTGATTGTACCTGATTGTAACACAGGATTATCACTATTACCTGATTGTACTAACACAGGATTATCACTATTACCTGATTGTATTAACACAGGATTATCACTATTACCTGATTGTACTAACACAGGATTATCACTATTACCTGATTGTATTAACACAGGATTATCACTATTACCTGATTGTACTAACACAGGATTATCACTATTACCTGATTGTATTAACACAGGATTATCACTATTACCTGATTGTATTAACACAGGATTATCACTATTACCTGATTGTACTAACACAGGATTATCACTATTACCTGATTAACACAGGATTATCACTATTACCTGATTGTACTAACACAGGATTATCACTATTACCTGATTGTATTAACACAGGATTATCACTATTACCTGATTGTACTAACACAGGATTATCACTATTACCTGATTGTATTAACACAGGATTATCACTATTACCTGATTGTATTAACACAGGATTATCACTATTACCTGATTGTATTAACACAGGATTATCACTATTACCTGATTGTACTAACACAGGATTATCACTATTACCTGATTGTACTAACACAGGATTATCACTATTACCTGATTGTACTAACACAGGATTATCACTATTACCTGATTGTATTAACACAGGATTATCACTATTACCTGAATCACTATTACCTGATTGTACTAACACAGGATTATCACTATTACCTGATTGTATTAACACAGGATTATCACTATTACCTGATTGTACTAACACAGGATTATCACTATTACCTGATTGTACTAACACAGGATTATCACTATTACCTGATTGTACTAACACAGGATTATCACTATTACCTGATTGATTACAGGATTATCACTATTACCTGATTGTATTGTACTAACACAGGATTATCACTATTACCTGATTGTACTAACACAGGATTATCACTATTACCTGATTGTATTAACACAGGATTATCACTATTACCTGATTGTACAGGATTAACACAGGATTATCACTATTACCTGATTGTACTAACACAGGATTATCACTATTACCTGATTGTACTAACACAGGATTATCACTATTACCTGATTGTACTAACACAGGATTATCACTATTACCTGATTGTACTAACACAGGATTATCACTATTACCTGATTGTACTAACACAGGATTATCACTATTACCTGATTGTACTAACACAGGATTATCACTATTACCTGATTGTATTAACACAGGATTATCACTATTACCTGATTGTATTAACACAGGATTATCACTATTACCTGATTGTACTAACACAGGATTATCACTATTACCTGATTGTACTAACACAGGATTATCACTATTACCTGATTGTATTAACACAGGATTATCACTATTACCTGATTGTACTAACACAGGATTATCACTATTACCTGATTGTACTAACACAGGATTATCACTATTACCTGATTGTATTAACACAGGATTATCACTATTACCTGATTGTACTAACACAGGATTATCACTATTACCTGATTGTACTAACACAGGATTATCACTATTACCTGATTGTACTAACACAGGATTATCACTATTACCTGATTGTACTAACACAGGATTATCACTATTACCTGATTGTATTCAACACAGTATTAACACAGATTATCACTATTACCTGATTGTACTAACACAGGATTATCACTATTACCTGATTGTACTAACACAGGATTATCACTATTACCTGATTGTACTAACACAGGATTATCACTATTACCTGATTGTACTAACACAGGATTATCACTATTACCTGATTGTACTAACACAGGATTATCACTATTACCTGATTGTATTAACACAGGATTATCACTATTACCTGATTGTATTAACACAGGATTATCACTATTACCTGATTGTATTAACACAGGATTATCACTATTACCTGATTGTATTAACACAGGATTATCACTATTACCTGATTGTATTAACACAGGATTATCACTATTACCTGATTGTACTAACACAGGATTATCACTATTACCTGATTGTACTAACACAGGATTATCACTATTACCTGATTGTACTAACACAGGATTATCACTATTACCTGATTGTATTAACACAGGATTATCACTATTACCTGATTGTACTAACACAGGATTATCACTATTACCTGATTGTATTAACACAGGATTATCACTATTACCTGATTGTATTAACACAGGATTATCACTATTACCTGATTGTACTAACACAGGATTATCACTATTACCTGATTGTACTAACACAGGATTATCACTATTACCTGATTGTACTAACACAGGATTATCACTATTACCTGATTGTACTAACACAGGATTATCACTATTACCTGATTGTACTAACACAGGATTATCACTATTACCTGATTGTACTAACACAGGATTATCACTATTACCTGATTGTACCTAACACAGGATTATCACTATTACCTGATTGTACTAACACAGGATTATCACTATTACCTGATTGTATTAACACAGGATTATCACTATTACCTGATTGTCCTAACACAGGATTATCACTATTACCTGATTGTACTAACACAGGATTATCACTATTACCTGATTGTATTAACACAGGATTATCACTATTACCTGATTGTACTAACACAGGATTATCACTATTACCTGATTGTACTAACACAGGATTATCACTATTACCTGATTGTATTAACACAGGATTATCACTATTACCTGATTGTATTAACACAGGATTATCACTATTACCTGATTGTACTAACACAGGATTATCACTATTACCTGATTGTACTAACACAGGATTATCACTATTACCTGATTGTACTAACACAGGATTATCACTATTACCTGATTGTACTAACACAGGATTATCACTATTACCTGATTGTACTAACACAGGATTATCACTATTACCTGATTGTACTAACACAGGATTATCACTATTACCTGATTGTACTAACACAGGATTATCACTATTACCTGATTGTACTAACACAGGATTATCACTATTACCTGATTGTATAACACAGGATTATCACTATTACCTGATTGTACTAACACAGGATTATCACTATTACCTGATTGTATTAACACAGGATTATCACTATTACCTGATTGTACTAACACAGGATTATCACTATTACCTGATTGTACTAACACAGGATTATCACTATTACCTGATTGTACTAACACAGGATTATCACTATTACCTGATTGTACTAACACAGGATTATCACTATTACCTGATTGTACTAACACAGGATTATCACTATTACCTGATTGTATTAACACAGGACTATCACTATTACCTGATTGTACTAACACAGGATTATCACTATTACCTGATTGTATTAACACAGGATCATCACTATTACCTGATTGTCTTAACACAGGATTATCACTATTACCTGATTGTACTAACACAGGATTATCACTATTACCTGATTGTACTAACACAGGATTATCACTATTACCTGATTGTCTTAACACAGGATTATCACTATTACCTGATTGTACTAACACAGGATTATCACTATTACCTGATTGTATTAACACAGGATTATCACTATTACCTGATTGTACTAACACAGGATTATCACTATTACCTGATTGTACTAACACAGGATTATCACTATTACCTGATTGTACTAACACAGGATTATCACTATTACCTGATTGTACTAACACAGGATTATCACTATTACCTGATTGTATTAACACAGGATTATCACTATTACCTGATTGTACTAACACAGGATTATCACTATTACCTGATTGTATTAACACAGGATTATCACTATTACCTGATTGTATTAACACAGGATTATCACTATTACCTGATTCAAGACAATGAAACCACGTTAAAGTAAATATGAAGGTTTCCAATAGCATTTGTTTTCATTGTTGTTTACTGAAGTTCACGTGAAGCTATTTTTGTTTTTTTTTGGGTGAAGTATGTTACAATCGAAGGTAAGGATAATAATATTCAGTCTATTTGTCCCTCGTGACTCAATGGTTTGTCTTGTGGCTTGTGCTCAAATTTCGTTTTTGGTGTTTGTGGTGCGTAAAACGTAGAAAACCTATTATGTAATTTTGTGTTCTCCAACAAAACAAACGCATTGTTATGTTTTTTACTATTCCATCATTACTTATAAATGATATCTGGTAAACGAATGAATGTTCTCACTTGTACAGGAAGTTCATAATGATTTTAAGTTGTTTTGGATACTCTAGAAATAACGTGCTGGCCTGCAGTTCGTCAGGTCCAAACACTCTCCACATTTTACAGTTGTATTGTAAAAATAACAGCCGGTTCCATTATTCTGTTCAAAGTCCGATATGGTAGAAGGAGCTGCGGGCTGGTGTCCTTACCTACCGCTGGTCATTACTTAAAAATTAGGAACGTGTGCGTCTAAATCGTAGAGGTCTCTGATCTGACCGTTTGGCTCACGCTCGCATCAAATTCCGTTCAGATTGTAAATTTCAATACCATTTTCTAACGGTATGTGTGTCTTTTTTTCTTATAGTAAAGTCACATCGAGCTTTCTGCTCACTCCAGCGAGGGTAATCGAACTCCTGATTTTAGCGTTATAAATCCGTAGACTTACTACTGTACCAGCGAGGGACTTTCCAAACGAAAATAACAATAAAAACTATTAAATAAGTAAAAAATCAGTTCTGATTGACTACATTTTCTTTCAAACATTATACAAAAGGAAGTGGTAGACGTGTAAACTGTGGAAAGAAATACGATAACAATAGACGAGGCACGTGAAACATGACGATATTGTTAAGGGGATTCTTACATTGTTTTTTGTTTTTTTTATTTCAATTAGAGAAAAATCGAACAGTGTTTCCAATTTTCCTTTGGCTTTCTGGGAAATACATTTATATTCAGATCACAGCTTTAGTCCTGGTGAGTTTGTCTAACAAGAAAGTCGTTTAAGAGTTTTATTTGCTTGACGAGGGTTTGCGAATAGAACACCATGGGCGTGTTATTATAATCAGCACTTTTCGTCTGCTGGCTACAAGGAACCGACTTCTTTATGCTCACATATTTTTCCAGCACTTCCCGTTTTCTTGTCATAAACTAGGTGGCGCCCCGAGGGTAAACGTTTGTACCAATTGCTCGTATATCATTAACAGAAGATAATTGTTAAGCGTGTCGATTCGTGCTCGTCACGTGACCGATAAAAATAGTGACAGTATAAGATATTCGTACTAGATAGGCTAATTTATTTCTACTAATTATCTGATACCCGTATACCACTCAGCATGCTGTTATTACACCGATTCACACCATCCGTTTCATCAGTGGCTAGGACACCATTCGAATGACCAACTGACCGTTGTTACTTGGCGTTATTCCTGCTGTAAGGGCTGCATCACTTTATGTGGGGTCGAATAAAGGAAGGAAGAACCATGACTTATAGGAGAAAAAGAAATTATAGAGAGCTCAGAGGGGTGAGGCACTAGGGGTAGGATAGACAGTTAGGTAGAGTTATCAGCTTAAGTTCGTCAGCTGAGGACAACAGGTTAAAACTAGTGTGATATTATGTACTGTACAGATATAAACATTTGTTAAGTTACAATGTAACTACTATATGCAAAGTACATTAGAGATACCTATCCGTTGATGTTGAGAGCGACCTACATCTGTGAATGTAATGGTTAAACTAAAGTTGCAGTGACTGAAGGACGAAAACCATAATAAAATTACAGATATGACATTGCGATCATCTTTCTAGAATACATAAAAGTACAGTATTAATTGTTGTTTAGATTGATAAACATTTTCTTTATTATTGTATCTCATATTATCAATAATAGACCAACATTCTTTACCAATTCAAAATGAGTTTTCAATTTACCATCATGTTTAGGCCTTTACGTAATAGTTAAAAGGAAACAAACGTGTAATAATTATTCAAATACACCCATTTAAGAGTGTCAGTTTCAGTATTGGGCCTAACAACAAATATTTTAGAAAACTTTACGAGTAGTTATGAAAGATTTAAGCCTAGAGGCAAACAAAATCATAGCATTATATAAGCTTGCTACAGCATTAGGCCTAACAAACAGACAGTTATATAAACATTGGTTGCAATTTCACACCGTAAAATGCACCAGGGTTAGGAAGTAATAAACAGTTCTATCATTAGGCTTAATATCATCTGTTTACCACTTTTATCCTGTAGTCTATCACTTCAAAATTTGGTACGTCTAAACTCTAAAGCATATATATAACTCTTTAACACTTGCGCGCGGAAACTTCGGTAAACAAACCAGTTTTATATTTAGCTTTCCGAGAAGTTTTCTAACAAAAAACGTAATATATCTAAATATATTTATATATACCTGTTTATACTTTATTTCAAATTCGTTACGAAATGAATTTTGCACTCAGCCCTCACTTTATGAAATATATTTTGTTTGGTTTCGTTGGGCTTACGTTGCAGCACTGAAGACACAGTTGTGTGATATATATATATAAAAAAAAACAAAAAACATTGTCATCTCTGTTCAGTTCTGTATTAAGTTATACTCGTGTTATTAAGGCCTGAAGATACCGCTAAAACGAGGATATCCAGCTGATGAACTATTACGTAGTCAGAGTCGTTTTGTAAAGGGCCGAACGGAGACTCGTGGTAAACGAGCAGGCTGTCGATCCGAGGTTTCGTAATGCGCGTTCCGTATACAAAAATCGCGCTTTTCACCCTGGAGCTGTGGACGCAGTATATAACGATTATATGCAAAATACAGGGTGTTCAGAAAGTCACTGTGCAGTTTTGTAATTATATTTTATTCAGTCTATTTCAAGCCAGCAACTGATAGCGGTGTTTAGAAACAAAATAAGAAGGATCCAGGCCTGTGTTGATGCCAACGGGGGTCACTTTCAACATTGTTTATAATTGTCATTCATATTTACCTCCTGTATTCTGTATTCAAACATATCTATTAATAAATATATAAGTGCACAGTGACTTTCCGAACACCGTGTACCATTCTGTGATTGTAGGGGTACACGATCTGGTGATGTATCATGTTAACTATCTGATTTCTTTGTAGTTTATCACTTCAAAGTTAGGATAGCTCGCCAGAACATTGGGCGAAATTCGACAACAAAAATTATATGTTTTTTCGTACCTAAAACTGATAATTATTGTAGAGTTTTGTCAATTCTAATTGTACATAATCACATATATAATTTTAACACAATCGTGGATCACACTTTGTTGTGTGTTTAGTGTTCGAACTTAACGTAGTTTAACTGTTTTTTTGTGATTCTTATGTTTTGTTCTTACTCAAGCAAGGCTTCGTTTTTCCGGTTCTTTTCCAGAATACTAAATGTGGAATAGACAGATACACGATAACACTTACTGTACCGTTGTGTTACAACACAGAACATACTATCCAGTTTACAACATCATGTGTTATAGCATCTTACACATTCTCTATAAGTTCTGTACCACGTTTTTAAAGTACACTACACATTACCACTTTCTCTACAACATACCTGTGGCTTTTCCTCGCTACAGAACAAAAACAGAGACTGTGTTTATACGTGTGTATTTTTAAAGTACACTACACATTACCACTTTCTCTACAACATACCTGTGGCTTTTCCTCGCTACAGAACAAAAACAGAGACTGTGTTTATACGTGTGTATTTTTAATAGCCCTTGACTTTGAAATTTTATTAACCCCCTGCATTTTAAAAAGTACATGATTTATAGAAGTTTTAATAACTATTACATTCGATACAGTACTTGTATTTCTAATAACCTCTTGTTTCTTTCCTGGATACTGGTATAGGTTTGTAACACTCATTTGTTAGTAAACATTGGCTTTATAAACGCGTAACTTATTGGTATGAATGTATCGCAAAGTTGTTCAGGCTATCACAGTCGGCGGTCATGATGGGTATTCCAGACCACTTGTTGTCCAAGGTGATAACAGAGGCGGGACTCGACGAAGATCTTTCATAATACACTCTCTTTACTGAACACAATTTTCATAATTGTTCCCGTATAACGATCATCCAGTCCTCTGGTATGATATAATAAACGTTCACTTTTCAAAACACAGGAAGGCCATATGTCGGTTCCATCCAGACATCTCAATAAATGGTTCGTTAAATCAATATAATTTGTGTTCTAACAGTAACAACAGATTTGGCCGTAATGTATTGGGGTATCTGAGCTTTATGAATCATTAAAAACAAAAGTGGGGAAATCTGAAGAGAACCAGGCTCAATCCCTCACAGCTTCAACTTGACTCTCTACCAACAGGCCTCGTGGCCATTAGAGGGGTGGGGTTCGGGTGAACAACATAGACAGTGAATTCCAACTGTCAATATCGTATGATGCATTCTTGTATATAACACGATTACTTGGACTACAGATTCCACTTTTGTGCACGAATGTTTTGCCCATATCATTAGGCAATGGAAGATGATTTGGTCAACTTATGCAATGATAAAACCTCTGGTGACAACCGAAAGAATTATCTCTTAACGTGGGGACCATTTTACAAAAATGTCTTCTTTCAGTCATCTGTTCTACGAAATGCTAGATTAGTCACGAAAGGTACACGTTGGAAAATAGCTTGGAGTGTTTTGTCGTTACTACACGTTATTGTAATTCTGTAACTTTTCCTTTTTTACTTATAGCCTAGAATACTTGAACGAAAAAATAATGTATAAAGCTCACACATTACCCACTACTTTAGAGCTTTAATATCAGAAAATCAGAGAGGAAAAAGAGAGAGATTCATGATATAGTAAAAGAAAGGAGAGAATTTTTGAAAGTTATCAACGAATAACGGGGTCCCGGCATGGCCAGGTGGTTAAGGCACTCGACTCGTAATCGGAGGGTCGCGGGTTCGAATCCCCGTCGCACCAAACATGCTCGTCCTTTCAGTCGTGGGGCGTTATAATGTGACGGTCAATCCCACTATTCGTTGGTAAAAGAGTAGCCCAAGAGTTGGCGGTGGGTGGTGATGACTAACTGCCTTTCCTCTAGTCTTACACTGCTAAATTAGAGACGGCTAGCGTAGATACTTCTCGTGTAGCTTTGCGCAAAATTAAAAAAACAAACGAATAACTTTTTTAGAGTTTTAGACAGAAAAAACTGGAAGTGGTTCAAGCTTTAACTTCAATATTTTTAATCAGTCAAGATACACTTTATAACTTAATATAAAATGTTTTGCTTTAAAATCATATCCGTTGATATCAGAGACTAGGCTTGGTAAGGGTACAGAGCTCTGGATTAGAATGTTCGAGATTCGAGTCACGATGTACTTCACAATTTTAACTGTAGGTGTGCTATAATCGTGCCTGACAGTCTCCTCATGTGTTATAGATGCTGCTTCGTGCTGTTTACTGACTTCTTATGCTCTAATCAAATGTCCTAAACTATGGGACGTTGTAAATCCGGAGACATACCGCTGTACTAGCGGAGGGCGGTAAGTCTAAGGATTTACAACACTAAAATAAGAGGTTCGATTCCCCTCGGTGGGCTCAGCAGACAGTCCGATGTGGCTTTGCTATAAGAAAAACACACCTTAGACTTACCGCTGAACTGGCGGGGAATGAAAAACAATGATATGGAATCGCTAAACCTACCATAGAAATATTATAGTTGTATTTTAATACCAATTTTTAAAGTTAGTCCTTAAGGGGAAATAACCACGATATAAAAACTAGCAGTCTACATTAAAAGCATCTACAGCAAAGCTATTAAAGTTGTCTTCCCTTTTACTAAGGGACTGACGGCCATTTTTATAACAAACGCTCAGTTAAAAGTGGTTGTCAAGCTCTGAAACCCAGGGCTCTCCCACAGGGCAGCGCTCACGTGATGTCATTTGTTATAACATTAATTTGTGTCAAGTTGTGTGACGCACCCTAATTAAGGAAAAATCGATTTATTGGTATCAGAACTCATTCTCTGTGATTATCACAACTTGGGACACTTCTAAGTTTGTGTTTATGTGAGTTTTCTGTGCTTTTCCGCTAAGTGTAATTGTAATTATATTACAAATGGGCAGTTTGGTTTCTAACTGAAAGACATCTTCATAAGTAAAACTCAGTATAACGTCAGATCTCAGAAAATAAATATTAGAACAAATAAACGAATAATTTTTATCCGTTTTAATATCGCAAAATCTCACTGACAGTAAGGAAATTCAAAATATATACTTGTACTTGAGACTAGGATCCACTCCACGTGGTGGTTACATTTTGTGTTATAATTCTAAAACACAAGTTAGTGACAAAACTCTGTGAAGATAACTGATGATATGATGAACAAAGAGAGCACTGGATGGATATAATACCGGGATTGGTATAATCACATATCATAAGTCAACAGCAACATTTTCAGAATAATTTCACAAGTGGGAGAATTGATAGATTAATGTCTGTAGTTTTTAAGTCTGAAGAATGTGTACCATGAAAACCAAAACAAAGAGACCGGTCTGTGAAGTAAAACTGAATTAAGTTTGAAATTTATGACCTGATATAAAAATATTATACAATCAGGTTGATGTTCGTAGCTAGGAATTACTTACCCTTAAATTGTGATTTTTCACTTTTGTGTCGTATAACACGTGAAAGTGTTACGTTTGTCTGTCTAATATTAATCTAAAAACATTATGGTGAATGAAATAACAAACCATTTTGAGAAAACGTTGTCTTCAGATGGCAGAGTCAACCAAAGTGATTTCTGCGAACTTCTGTTTCACATGTAAAGGAACACAATGTATTTGTTTCTCACGGAATCGCTGAGTTCGAAAATGAAAATCATTAAATCGATATACATACTATTGGAAGAATGTTTCTGAATCAGTCAGATGATTCTCTCCTTAGAGGTTAACATCACTCCCATTAACGTGGACGTCTGTATTGTGTAATTAACACAGTTCTTTAACATGCTCGTATATACTTTATAGTAAATACAATTCAGACATGATTCTCCTTATTTTATAGCTAACATAACTTATTACCTCGATCATCTTTATACTGTTGTTATACAATACATTAAGATGTTGTCCATTTTTCTTCCATACTTAAAATAATCCATTAACACATTGTTTTTACGAAAGAAGTAACACATCACATGAGTTCGCCAGGACGCAAGTTAGCTTTATAGTAGAACTTTGCATATTTCACGCAATGTGGGTGCGTTATAAGTGTGTTTGTAGAACCCTTAAAACCTTTGATGGTGCCTGGTAGGGTACTTATGACTGGCTAAAGTTCTCTGATAAGTAGGTAAAAATAAGATTCGGAAAAAAACGTCTTAGTATCTATGAAAAAAACACAAAGTTCATTACTTTCATGCACCAGTGTGTGTAGTGGTCAATCAACCGTTTATTTAAATACACCAGTGTGTAGTGGTCAATCAACCGTTTATTTAAATACACCAGTGTCTAGTGGTCAATCAACCGTTTATTTAAATACACCAGTGTCTAGTATTGAATCAACCGTTTATTTAAATACACCAGTGTCTAGTAGTGAATCAACTGTTTATTTAATACACCAGTGTCTAGTAGTGAATCAACTGTTTATTTAATACACCAGTGTCTAGTAGTGAATCAACCGTTTTTTTTAAATACACCAGTGTCTAGTAATGAATCAACCGTTTATTTAAATACACCAGTGTCTAGTAGTGAATCAACTGTTTATTTAAATACACCAGTGTGTAGTAGTGAATCAACTGTTTATTTAAATACACCAGTGTCTAGTATTGAATCAACCGTTTATTTAAATACACCAGTGTCTAGTAGTGAATCAACTGTTTATTTAATACACCAGTGTCTAGTAGTGAATCAACCGTTTATTTAAATACACCAGTGTCTAGTAATGAATCAACCGTTTATTTAAATACACCAGTGTCTAGTAGTAAATCAACTGTTTATTTAAATACACCAGTGTGTAGTATTGAATCAACTGTATATTTAAATACACCAGTGTCTAGTATTGAATCAACCGTTTATTTAAATACACCAGTGTGTAGTGGTCAATCAACCGTTTATTTAAATACACCAGTGTCTAGTATTGAATCATCCGTTTATTTAAATACACCAGTGTCTAGTAGTTAATCAACTGTTTATTTAATACACCAGTGTCTAGTAGTGAATCAACCGTTTATTTAAATACACCAGTGTCTAGTAATGAATCAACCGTTTATTTAAATACACCAGTGTCTAGTAGTGAATCAACTGTTTATTTAAATACACCAGTGTGTAGTATTGAATCAACCGTTTATTTAAATACACCAGTGTCTAGTAGTGAATCAACCGTTTATTTAAATACACCAGTGTCTAGTAGTGAATCAACTGTTTATTTAATACACCAGTGTCTAGTAGTGAATCAACCGTTTATTTAAATACACCAGTGTCTAGTAGTGAATCAACTGTTTATTTAAATAAACCAGTCTGTAGTATTGAATCAACTGTTTATTTAAATACACCAGTGTCTAGTAGTGAATCAACTGTTTATTTAAATACACCAGTGTCTAGTATTGAATCAACCTTTTATTTAAATACACCGGTGTCTAGTAGTAAATCAACCGTTTATTTAAATACACTAGTGTCTAGTAGTGAATCAACCGTTTATTTAGTACACCAGTGTCTAGTAGTGAATCAACCGTTTATTTAAATACCCCAATGTCTGGTAATGAATCAACCGTTTATTTAAATACACCAGGTGTCTAGTAATGAATCAACCGTTTTCCTGATGATGAAACGGACAATTCATATTTTTTTGTGTATTTGTGTTTTTGTGTATTTGTTTTTTGCATCTCTAATTAGAGATCGCGTGTTTACAGAGGTCTATATAAATACTATCAGACAGTCACTATTACACCGTTCTCATGATGTTTCACCACAAAACCAGTACCTGCAATTGTTGACTGTATATTACGTTTTCTTCGTCTTCTGTTTCCTTGGTCTGTCATCCACCACGATCTCGTGTCCACTCTGAACCCCTTGAACAAGGAGAGTCGTAACGGGAAGGTGAAATATACTGAATCAGCTAACAAACAGAGTTTTACTGGGGCGAGTACATGTTTTCACAATATCCCAACAACGTAGAGACGAGAGCCATTTGTTCTTTTTTATTTTCTTATATGCTCCCAAGTAGCGTCTTTATTGACTGATTGACCTTTAAATGTATCTGTCTTCCCTCACCCGGCGTGTCAGGACTCCAGAAGATAGTATCTGTCTACTTTTTCTTCAGAGACATCATGCTTGAGAAGGGACTAGCGTTATGGCTACATCAAATTTTGATATAAAAACAAGAATAAGTCATGATGATGTGAACTATGATGAGGACATCGTATTTGTTGTCGTTATAACAACTGTGTTGCTCGTGCGAAACTGAAAAACAACAACAAAAGATAGTAGTAACCTACAACTTTGACCATATTTGTCAAAGGCAAAGAAATACCATATCTGTATTTCACACTTTTGGTTTTGTACTTTTCCTCGTAAACAATAATTCTGTATTAATTGTGCTTAAATCTAGAATAACCATTAAACTTCTTATCCTTTGGCTTTTCAAAGACTCTTTTTTTTTCAATTACTTAGGTTGCAGAATGTTTTCAAATCTTCGGTTTCATCGGTTACAAGATTTTCTTTTACTACGAATTTCGTGTACACGAATTTGAATAAAAAATACCGTTAGTATCACAGTTAACGTTGCTTTTCGATACGTATTTTTCCTGGAAAATTGTTGATTTCATTGAATCAATTTCTCCGTTTTTCGGAGTGAGTGATGTAAGAGTTAAAAACATAAAATTCGGGAATGTGGTACTCTGATGGTAAACGGTATAGAACAAGTCATCAGCGATTGTCCTAACTTTTTGACTAGTTAATGAACATTTTGAAAATACAGATGTTGATTTTACTACATTACAACGAGTTGTGGACCTCACCGCTTGTTGCGACTTCTTCCAGGCTTCTTCTTTATGAATGGTCCAGGTGCCCCAAGTTAATTATTATTTCTTTGTTTTCCTGTGTAAAATACTCGACTTATAATCCGAGAGTCTCGGGTTCGAATTCCCATCACACCAAACATGCTCGCCTTTTCAGCCGTGGGGGCGTTATAATGTTCGACCAATCCCACTATTCGTTATTAAAAGAGTAGCCCAAGTGTTAGCGGTGGGTGGTGATGATAAGTTGCCTTCCCTGTAGTCCTACACTACAAAATTAGGGACGACTAGCGCAGCTAGCCCTCGTGTAGCTATGCGCGAAAGTCAAAACAAACAAAACCAAAACCTCCGTCAGTATGTGCCAAGGATATCCTCATTTTGAAAGTTTTAAATCCTCAATGTAAACACACTTTTTTTATGATCCGATTGTATGAATATTCGGAGCCGCAAAGGGCTGTTCGATATTTCTCCGAAAAGCGACTACTTTTCGATACCATCACGCAATCTACGAAAAGCCATACAACGCAAAAATGTAATTCTGATACATCCTGTTCCACACGGACTTAAGTTTAGACGTGAGTTTAAGGTAGCTTGCTGATTTGCTTATAAAAATTCGTTTTACTATAACGTACTCAACTCACTGTAGTATAAGTGACGATAACGTAGGATAAATAATAGAATTCATGAGAGAAAGCTTCTATAAGAAGACCGTTAATCAGAGAGTTTCAGGAAATAAAGTTCTATTTTTAAACCTTGCATATGTGACGACATAAAAACAGATTAATATGGGAAGTCTGTTTATTGGTCCCTTTCTACATGATTGAAATAGCACCAAATGCCTCTACTGGTGTTTGGTAAAATTACAATTGACTCATTAAGATTATGTCGCTTATAAATTGCAAATAACTTCATAATGTCCAAAACGACGATTTGTAACTCTAAACAAAGCGTGTCGAGATTAATTACCTTGCTTGGAATATTTGACAGCACTGACGAGCCGTTACGTCAGTACTTTCTGTTACCGAATACAATAAAATGAATTAATCTTCGTTTCACAAAGAGAAGTGCATCTTGGGAACTGAATCATTACAACCTAGATACAGTAGTAGATATAACAAAGAGAAGTGCATCTTGGGAACTGAATCATTACAACCTACATACATTAGTAGATATAACAGAGAGAAGTGCATCTTGGGAACTGAATCATTACAACCTACATAGAGTAGTAGATATAACAAAGAGAAGTGCATCATGGGAACTGAATCATTACAACCTACATACAGTTGTAGATATAACAAGAGAAGTGCATCTTGGGAACTGAATCATTACAACCTACATACAGTAGTAGATATAACAAAGAGAAGTGCATCTTGGGAACTGAATCATTACAACCTACATACAGTAGTAGATATAACAAAGAGAAGTGCATCATGGGAACTGAATCATTACAACCTACATACAGTAGTAGATATAACAAAGAGAAGTGCATCTTGGGAACTGAATCATTACAACCTACATACAGTAGTAGATATAACAAAGAGAAGTGCATCTTGGGAACTGAATCATTACAACCTACATACAGTAGTAGATATAACAAAGAGAAGTGCATCTTGGAAACTGAATCATTATAACCGACATACAGTATTAGATATAACAAAGAGAAGTGCATCATGGAAACTGAATCATTACAACCGACATACAGTAGTAGATATAACAAAGAGAAGTGCATCATGGAAACTGAATCATTACAACCTACATACAGTAGTAGATATAACAAAGAGAAGTGCATCATGGGAACTGAATCATTACAACCTACATACAGTAGTAGATATAACAAAGAGAAGTGCATCTTGGGAACTGAATCATTACAACCTACATACAGTAGTAGATATAACAAAGAGAAGTGCATCATGGGAACTGAATCATTACAACCTACATACAGTAGTAGATATAACAAGAGAAGTGCATCTTGGGAACTGAATCATTACAACCTACATACAGTAGTAGATATAACAAAGAGAAGTGCATCTTGGGAACTGAATCATTACAACCTACATACAGTAGTAGATATAACAAAGAGAAGTGCATCTTGGGAACTGAATCATTACAACCGACATACAGTAGTAGATATAACAAAGAGAAGTGCATCATGGGAACTGAATCATTACAACCTACATACAGTAGTAGATATAACAAAGAGAAGTGCATCTTGGGAACTGAATCATTACAACCTACATACAGTAGTAGATATAACAAAGAGAAGTGCATCATGGGAACTGAATCATTACAACCTACATACAGTAGTAGATATAACAAGAGAAGTGCATCTTTGGAACTGAATCATTACAACCGACATACAGTAGTAGATATAACAAAGAGAAGTGCATCTTGGGAACTGAATCATTACAACCGACATACATTAGTAGATATAAGAAAGAGAAGTGCATCTTGGGAACTGAATCATTACAACCTACATACCAGTAGTAGATATAACAAAGAGAAGTGCATCATGGAAACTGAATCATTACAACCTACATACAGTAGTAGATATAACAAAGAGAAGTGCTTCTTGGGAACTGAAGCATTACAACCTACATACAGTAGTAGATATAACAAAGAGAAGTGCATCTTGGGAACTGAATCATTACAACCGACATACAGTAGTAGATATAACAAAGAGAAGTGCATCTTGGAAACTGAATCATTACAACCGACATACAGTAGTAGATATAACAAAGAGAAGTGCATCTTGAGAACTGAATCATTACAACCTACATACAGTAGTAGATATAACAAAGAGAAGTGCATCTTGGGAACTGAATCATTACAACCTACATACAGTAGTAGATATAACAAAGAGAAGTGCATCTTGGGAACTGAATCATTACAACCTACATACAGTAGTAGATATAACAAAGAGAAGTGCATCTTGGGAACTGAATCATTACAACCTACATACAGTAGTAGATATAACAAAGAGAAGTGCATCATGGGAACTGAATCATTACAACCTACATACAGTAGTAGATATAACAAAGAGAAGTGCATCTTGGGAACTGAATCATTACAACCTACATACAGTAGTAGATATAACAAAGAGAAGTGCATCATGGGAACTGAATCATTACAACCTACATACAGTAGTAGATATAACAAAGAGAAGTGCATCTTGGGAACTGAATCATTACAACCTACATACAGTAGTAGATATAACAAAGAGAAGTGCATCTTGGGAACTGAATCATTACAACCTACATACAGTAGTAGATATAACAAAGAGAAGTGCATCTTGGGAACTGAATCATTACAACCGACATACAGTAGTAGATATAACAAAGAGAAGTGCATCTTGGGAACTGAATCATTACAACCTACATACAGTAGTAGATATAACAAAGAGAAGTGCATCTTGGGAACTGAATCATTACAACCGACATACAGTAGTAGATATAACAAAGAGAAGTGCATCTTGGGAACTGAATCATTACAACCTACATACAGTAGTAGATATAACAAAGAGAAGTGCATCTTGGGAACTGAATCATTATAACCGACATACAGTAGTAGATATAACAAAGAGAAGTGCATCATGGGAACTGAATCATTACAACCTACATACAGTAGTAGATATAACAAAGAGAAGTGCATCTTGGGAACTGAATCATTACAACCTACATACAGTAGTAGATATAACAAAGAGAAGTGCATCTTGGGAACTGAATCATTACAACCTACATACAGTAGTAGATATAACAAAGAGAAGTGCATCTTGGGAACTGAATCATTACAACCTACATACAGTAGTAGATATAACAAAGAGAAGTGCATCTTGGGAACTGAATCATTACAACCTACATACAGTAGTAGATATAACAAAGAGAAGTGCATCTTGGGAACTGAATCATTACAACCTACATACAGTAGTAGATATAACAAAGAGAAGTGCATCTTGGGAACTGAATCATTACAACCTACATACAGTAGTAGATATAACAAAGAGAAGTGCATCATGGGAACTGAATCATTACAACCTACATACAGTAGTAGATATAACAAAGAGAAGTGCATCTTGGGAACTGAATCATTACAACCTACATACAGTAGTAGATATAACAAAGAGAAGTGCATCTTGGGAACTGAATCATTACAACCTACATACAGTAGTAGATATAACAAAGAGAAGTGCATCTTGGGAACTGAATCATTACAACCTACATACAGTAGTAGATATAACAAAGAGAAGTGCATCATGGGAACTGAATCATTACAACCTACATACAGTAGTAGATATAACAAAGAGAAGTGCATCATGGGAACTGAATCATTACAACCTACATACAGTAGTAGATATAACAAAGAGAAGTGCATCTTGGGAACTGAATCATTACAACCTACATACAGTAGTAGATATAACAAAGAGAAGTGCATCATGGGAACTGAATCATTACAACCTACATACAGTAGTAGATATAACAAAGAGAAGTGCATCATGGGAACTGAATCATTACAACCTACATACAGTAGTAGATATAACAAAGAGAAGTGCATCTTGGGAACTGAATCATTACAACCGACATACAGTAGTAGATATAACAAAGAGAAGTGCATCATGGGAACTGAATCATTACAACCGACATACAGTAGTAGATATAACAAAGAGAAGTGCATCATGGGAACTGAATCATTACAACCTACATACAGTAGTAGATATAACAAAGAGAAGTGCATCTTGGGAACTGAATCATTACAACCTACATACAGTAGTAGATATAACAAAGAGAAGTGCATCTTGGGAACTGAATCATTACAACCTACATACAGTAGTAGATATAACAAAGAGAAGTGCATCTTGGGAACTGAATCATTACAACCTACATACAGTAGTAGATATAACAAAGAGAAGTGCATCATGGGAACTGAATCATTACAACCTACATACAGTAGTAGATATAACAAAGAGAAGTGCATCTTGGGAACTGAATCATTACAACCGACATACAGTAGTAGATATAACAAAGAGAAGTGCATCTTGGGAACTGAATCATTACAACCTACATACAGTAGTAGATATAACAAAGAGAAGTGCATCTTGGGAACTGAATCATTACAACCTACATACAGTAGTAGATATAACAAAGAGAAGTGCATCTTGGGAACTGAATCATTACAACCTACATACAGTAGTAGATATAACAAAGAGAAGTGCATCTTGGGAACTGAATCATTACAACCGACATACAGTAGTAGATATAACAAAGAGAAGTGCATCTTGGGAACTGAATCATTACAACCTACATACAGTAGTAGATATAACAAAGAGAAGTGCATCTTGGGAACTGAATCATTACAACCTACATACAGTAGTAGATATAACAAAGAGAAGTGCATCTTGTAGGAACTGAATCATTACAACATTACAACATACAGTAGTAGATATAACAAAGAGAAGTGCATCTTGGGAACTGAATCATTACAACCGACATACAGTAGTAGATATAACAAAGAGAAGTGCATCTTGGGAACTGAATCATTACAACCTACATACAGTAGTAGATATAACAAAGAGAAGTGCATCTTGGGAACTGAATCATTACAACCTACATACAGTAGTAGATATAACAAAGAGAAGTGCATCTTGGGAACTGAATCATTACAACCTACATACAGTAGTAGATATAACAAAGAGAAGTGCATCTTGGGAACTGAATCATTACAACCTACATACAGTAGTAGATATAACAAAGAGAAGTGCATCTTGGAACTGAACTGAATACAGTAGTAGATATACAATCTTGGGAACTGAACATTACATACAGTAGTAGATATAACAAAGAGAAGTGCATCTTGGGAACTGAATCATTACAACCTACATACAGTAGTAGATATAACAAAGAGAAGTGCATCTTGGGAACTGAATCATTACAACCTACATACAGTAGTAGATATAACAAAGAGAAGTGCATCTTGGGAACTGAATCATTACAACCTACATACAGTAGTAGATATAACAAAGAGAAGTGCATCTTGGGAACTGAATCATTACAACCTACATACAGTAGTAGATATAACAAAGAGAAGTGCATCTTGGGAACTGAATCATTACAACCTACATACAGTAGTAGATATAACAAAGAGAAGTGCATCTTGGGAACTGAATCATTACAACCGACATACAGTAGTAGATATAACAAAGAGAAGTGCATCTTGGGAACTGAATCATTACAACCTACATACAGTAGTAGATATAACAAAGAGAAGTGCATCTTGGGAACTGAATCATTACAACCTACATACAGTAGTAGATATAACAAAGAGAAGTGCATCTTGGGAACTGAATACATTACAATCTTGGGAACTGAACATACAACCTACATACAGTAGTAGATATAACAAAGAGAAGTGCATCTTGGGAACTGAATCATTACAACCTACATACAGTAGTAGATATAACAAAGAGAAGTGCATCTTGGGAACTGAATCATTACAACCTACATACAGTAGTAGATATAACAAAGAGAAGTGCATCTTGGGAACTGAATCATTACAACCTACATACAGTAGTAGATATAACAAAGAGAAGTGCATCTTGGGAACTGAATCATTACAACCTACATACAGTAGTAGATATAACAAAGAGAAGTGCATCTTGGGAACTGAATCATTACAACCTACATACAGTAGTAGATATAACAAAGAGAAGTGCATCATGGGAACTGAATCATTACAACCTACATACAGTAGTAGATATAACAAAGAGAAGTGCATCTTGGGAACTGAATCATTACAACCTACATACAGTAGTAGATATAACAAAGAGAAGTGCATCTTGGGAACTGAATCATTACAACCTACATACAGTAGTAGATATAACAAAGAGAAGTGCATCTTGGGAACTGAATCATTACAACCTACATACAGTAGTAGATATAACAAAGAGAAGTGCATCTTGGGAACTGAATCATTACAACCTACATACAGTAGTAGATATAACAAAGAGAAGTGCATCTTGGGAACTGAATCATTACAACCTACATACAGTAGTAGATATAACAAAGAGAAGTGCATCTTGGGAACTGAATCATTACAACCTACATACAGTAGTAGATATAACAAAGAGAAGTGCATCTTGGGAACTGAATCATTACAACCTACATACAGTAGTAGATATAACAAAGAGAAGTGCATCTTGGGAACTGAATCATTACAACCTACATACAGTAGTAGATATAACAAAGAGAAGTGCATCTTGGGAACTGAATCATTACAACCTACATACAGTAGTAGATATAACAAAGAGAAGTGCATCTTGGGAACTGAATCATTACAACCTACATACAGTAGTAGATATAACAAAGAGAAGTGCATCTTGGGAACTGAATCATTACAACCTACATACAGTAGTAGATATAACAAAGAGAAGTATCTTGGGAACCGACATACAGTAGTAGATATAACAAAGAGAAGTGCATCTTGGGAACTGAATCATTACAACCTACATACAGTAGTAGATATAACAAAGAGAAGTGCATCTTGGGAACTGAATCATTACAACCTACATACAGTAGTAGATATAACAAAGAGAAGTGCATCTTGGGAACTGAATCATTACAACCTACATACAGTAGTAGATATAACAAAGAGAAGTGCATCTTGGGAACTGAATCATTACAACCTACATACAGTAGTAGATATAACAAAGAGAAGTGCATCTTGGGAACTGAATCATTACAACCTACATACAGTAGTAGATATAACAAAGAGAAGTGCATCTTGGGAACTGAATCATTACAACCTACATACAGATATAACAAAGAGAAGTAGATATAACAGTAGTAGATATAAAGAGAAGTGCATCTTGGGAACTGAATCATTACAACCTACATACAGTAGTAGATATAACAAAGAGAAGTGCATCTTGGGAACTGAATCATTACAACCTACATACAGTAGTAGATATAACAAAGAGAAGTGCATCTTGGGAACTGAATCATTACAACCTACATACAGTAGTAGATATAACAAAGAGAAGTGCATCTTGGGAACTGAATCATTACAACCTACATACAGTAGTAGATATAACAAAGAGAAGTGCATCTTGGGAACTGAATCATTACAACCTACATACAGTAGTAGATATAACAAAGAGAAGTGCATCTTGGGAACTGAATCTGAATCTTGGGAATTATTACAACCTACATACAGTAGTAGATATAACAAAGAGAAGTGCATCTTGGGAACTGAATCATTACAACCTACATACAGTAGTAGATATAACAAAGAGAAGTGCATCTTGGGAACTGAATCATTACAACCTACATACAGTAGTAGATATAACAAAGAGAAGTGCATCTTGGGAACTGAATCATTACAACCTACATACAGTAGTAGATATAACAAAGAGAAGTGCATCTTGGGAACTGAATCATTACAACCTACATACAGTAGTAGATATAACAAAGAGAAGTGCATCTTGGGAACTGAATCATTACAACCTACATACAGTAGTAGATATAACAAAGAGAAGTGCATCTTGGGAACTGAATCATTACAACCTACATACAGTAGTAGATATAACAAAGAGAAGTGCATCTTGGGAACTGAATCATTACAACCTACATACAGTAGTAGATATAACAAAGAGAAGTGCATCTTGGGAACTGAATCATTACAACCTACATACAGTAGTAGATATAACAAAGAGAAGTGCATCTTGGGAACTGAATCATTACAACCTACATACAGTAGTAGATATAACAAAGAGAAGTGCATCTTGGGAACTGAATCATTACAACCTACATACAGTAGTAGATATAACAAAGAGAAGTGCATCTTGGGAACTGAATCATTACAACCTACATACAGTAGTAGATATAACAAAGAGAAGTGCATCTTGGGAACTGAATCATTACAACCTACATACAGTAGTAGATATAACAAAGAGAAGTGCATCTTGGGAACTGAATCATTACAACCTACATACAGTAGTAGATATAACAAAGAGAAGTGCATCTTGGGAACTGAATCATTACAACCTACATACAGTAGTAGATATAACAAAGAGAAGTGCATCTTGGGAACTGAATCATTACAACCTACATACAGTAGTAGATATAACAAAGAGAAGTGCATCTTGGGAACTGAATCATTACAACCTACATACAGTAGTAGATATAACAAAGAGAAGTGCATCTTGGGAACTGAATCATTACAACCTACATACAGTAGTAGATATAACAAAGAGAAGTGCATCTTGGGAACTGAATCATTACAACCTACATACAGTAGTAGATATAACAAAGAGAAGTGCATCTTGGGAACTGAATCATTACAACCTACATACAGTAGTAGATATAACAAAGAGAAGTGCATCTTGGGAACTGAATCATTACAACCTACATACAGTAGTAGATATAACAAAGAGAAGTGCATCTTGGGAACTGAATCATTACAACCTACATACAGTAGTAGATATAACAAAGAGAAGTGCATCTTGGGAACTGAATCATTACAACCTACATACAGTAGTAGATATAACAAAGAGAAGTGCATCTTGGGAACTGAATCATTACAACCTACATACAGTAGTAGATATAACAAAGAGAAGTGCATCTTGGGAACTGAATCATTACAACCTACATACAGTAGTAGATATAACAAAGAGAAGTGCATCTTGGGAACTGAATCATTACAACCTACATACAGTAGTAGATATAACAAAGAGAAGTGCATCTTGGGAACTGAATCATTACAACCTACATACAGTAGTAGATATAACAAAGAGAAGTGCATCTTGGGAACTGAATCATTACAACCTACATACAGTAGTAGATATAACAAAGAGAAGTGCATCTTGGGAACTGAATCATTACAACCTACATACAGTAGTAGATATAACAAAGAGAAGTGCATCTTGGGAACTGAATCATTACAACCTACATACAGTAGTAGATATAACAAAGAGAAGTGCATCTTGGGAACTGAATCATTACAACCTACATACAGTAGTAGATATAACAAAGAGAAGTGCATCTTGGGAACTGAATCATTACAACCTACATACAGTAGTAGATATAACAAAGAGAAGTGCATCTTGGGAACTGAATCATTACAACCTACATACAGTAGTAGATATAACAAAGAGAAGTGCATCTTGGGAACTGAATCATTACAACCTACATACAGTAGTAGATATAACAAAGAGAAGTGCATCTTGGGAACTGAATCATTACAACCTACATACAGTAGTAGATATAACAAAGAGAAGTGCATCTTGGGAACTGAATCATTACAACCTACATACAGTAGTAGATATAACAAAGAGAAGTGCATCTTGGGAACTGAATCATTACAACCTACATACAGTAGTAGATATAACAAAGAGAAGTGCATCTTGGGAACTGAATCATTACAACCTACATACAGTAGTAGATATAACAAAGAGAAGTGCATCTTGGGAACTGAATCATTACAACCTACATACAGTAGTAGATATAACAAAGAGAAGTGCATCTTGGGAACTGAATCATTACAACCTACATACAGTAGTAGATATAACAAAGAGAAGTGCATCTTGGGAACTGAATCATTACAACCTACATACAGTAGTAGATATAACAAAGAGAAGTGCATCTTGGGAACTGAATCATTACAACCTACATACAGTAGTAGATATAACAAAGAGAAGTGCATCTTGGGAACTGAATCATTACAACCTACATACAGTAGTAGATATAACAAAGAGAAGTGCATCTTGGGAACTGAATCATTACAACCGACATACAGTAGTAGATATAACAAAGAGAAGTGCATCTTGGGAACTGAATCATTACAACCTACATACAGTAGTAGATATAACAAAGAGAAGTGCATCTTGGGAACTGAATCATTACAACCTACATACAGTAGTAGATATAACAAAGAGAAGTGCATCATGGGAACTGAATCATTACAACCTACATACAGTAGTAGATATAACAAAGAGAAGTGCATCTTGGGAACTGAATCATTACAACCTACATACAGTAGTAGATATAACAAAGAGAAGTGCATCTTGGGAACTGAATCATTACAACCTACATACAGTAGTAGATATAACAAAGAGAAGTGCATCTTGGGAACTGAATCATTACAACCTACATACAGTAGTAGATATAACAAAGAGAAGTGCATCTTGGGAACTGAATCATTACAACCTACATACAGTAGTAGATATAACAAAGAGAAGTGCATCTTGGGAACTGAATCATTACAACCTACATACAGTAGTAGATATAACAAAGAGAAGTGCATCTTGGGAACTGAATCATTACAACCTACATACAGTAGTAGATATAACAAAGAGAAGTGCATCTTGGGAACTGAATCATTACAACCTACATACAGTAGTAGATATAACAAAGAGAAGTGCATCTTGGGAACTGAATCATTACAACCTACATACAGTAGTAGATATAACAAAGAGAAGTGCATCTTGGGAACTGAATCATTACAACCGACATACAGTAGTAGATATAACAAAGAGAAGTGCATCTTGGGAACTGAATCATTACAACCTACATACAGTAGTAGATATAACAAAGAGAAGTGCATCTTGGGAACTGAATCATTACAACCTACATACAGTAGTAGATATAACAAAGAGAAGTGCATCTTGGGAACTGAATCATTACAACCTACATACAGTAGTAGTAGTAGATATAACAAAGAGAAGTGCATCTTGGGAACTGAATCATTACAACCTACATACAGTAGTAGATATAACAAAGAGAAGTGCATCTTGGGAACTGAATCATTACAACCTACATACAGTAGTAGATATAACAAAGAGAAGTGCATCTTGGGAACTGAATCATTACAACCTACATACAGTAGTAGATATAACAAAGAGAAGTGCATCTTGGGAACTGAATCATTACAACCTACATACAGTAGTAGATATAACAAAGAGAAGTGCATCTTGGGAACTGAATCATTACAACCTACATACAGTAGTAGATATAACAAAGAGAAGTGCATCTTGGGAACTGAATCATTACAACCTACATACAGTAGTAGATATAACAAAGAGAAGTGCATCTTGGGAACTGAATCATTACAACCTACATACAGTAGTAGATATAACAAAGAGAAGTGCATCTTGGGAACTGAATCATTACAACCTACATACAGTAGTAGATATAACAAAGAGAAGTGCATCTTGGGAACTGAATCATTACAACCTACATACAGTAGTAGATATAACAAAGAGAAGTGCATCTTGGGAACTGAATCATTACAACCTACATACAGTAGTAGATATAACAAAGAGAAGTGCATCTTGGGAACTGAATCATTACAACCTACATACAGTAGTAGATATAACAAAGAGAAGTGCATCTTGGGAACTGAATCATTACAACCTACATACAGTAGTAGATATAACAAAGAGAAGTGCATCTTGGGAACTGAATCATTACAACCTACATACAGTAGTAGATATAACAAAGAGAAGTGCATCTTGGGAACTGAATCATTACAACCTACATACAGTAGTAGATATAACAAAGAGAAGTGCATCTTGGGAACTGAATCATTACAACCTACATACAGTAGTAGATATAACAAAGAGAAGTGCATCTTGGGAACTGAATCATTACAACCTACATACAGTAGTAGATATAACAAAGAGAAGTGCATCTTGGGAACTGAATCATTACAACCTACATACAGTAGTAGATATAACAAAGAGAAGTGCATCTTGGGAACTGAATCATTACAACCGACATACAGTAGTAGATATAACAAAGAGAAGTGCATCTTGGGAACTGAATCATTACAACCTACATACAGTAGTAGATATAACAAAGAGAAGTGCATCTTGGGAACTGAATCATTACAACCTACATACAGTAGTAGATATAACAAAGAGAAGTGCATCTTGGGAACTGAATCATTACAACCTACATACAGTAGTAGATATAACAAAGAGAAGTGCATCTTGGGAACTGAATCATTACAACCTACATACAGTAGTAGATATAACAAAGAGAAGTGCATCTTGGGAACTGAATCATTACAACCTACATACAGTAGTAGATATAACAAAGAGAAGTGCATCTTGGGAACTGAATCATTACAACCTACATACAGTAGTAGATATAACAAAGAGAAGTGCATCTTGGGAACTGAATCATTACAACCTACATACAGTAGTAGATATAACAAAGAGAAGTGCATCTTGGGAACTGAATCATTACAACCTACATACAGTAGTAGATATAACAAAGAGAAGTGCATCTTGGGAACTGAATCATTACAACCTACATACAGTAGTAGATATAACAAAGAGAAGTGCATCTTGGGAACTGAATCATTACAACCTACATACAGTAGTAGATATAACAAAGAGAAGTGCATCTTGGGAACTGAATCATTACAACCTACATACAGTAGTAGATATAACAAAGAGAAGTGCATCTTGGGAACTGAATCATTACAACCTACATACAGTAGTAGATATAACAAAGAGAAGTGCATCTTGGGAACTGAATCATTACAACCTACATACAGTAGTAGATATAACAAAGAGAAGTGCATCTTGGGAACTGAATCATTACAACCTACATACAGTAGTAGATATAACAAAGAGAAGTGCATCTTGGGAACTGAATCATTACAACCTACATACAGTAGTAGATATAACAAAGAGAAGTGCATCTTGGGAACTGAATCATTACAACCTACATACAGTAGTAGATATAACAAAGAGAAGTGCATCTTGGGAACTGAATCATTACAACCTACATACAGTAGTAGATATAACAAAGAGAAGTGCATCTTGGGAACTGAATCATTACAACCTACATACAGTAGTAGATATAACAAAGAGAAGTGCATCTTGGGAACTGAATCATTACAACCTACATACAGTAGTAGATATAACAAAGAGAAGTGCATCTTGGGAACTGAATCATTACAACCTACATACAGTAGTAGATATAACAAAGAGAAGTGCATCTTGGGAACTGAATCATTACAACCTACATACAGTAGTAGATATAACAAAGAGAAGTGCATCTTGGGAACTGAATCATTACAACAGTAGTAGATACATACAGTAGTAGATATAACAGTAAAGAGAAGTGCATCTTGGGAACTGAATCATTACAACCTACATACAGTAGTAGATATAACAAAGAGAAGTGCATCTTGGGAACTGAATCATTACAACCTACATACAGTAGTAGATATAACAAAGAGAAGTGCATCTTGGGAACTGAATCATTACAACCTACATACAGTAGTAGATATAACAAAGAGAAGTGCATCTTGGGAACTGAATCATTACAACCTACATACAGTAGTAGATATAACAAAGAGAAGTGCATCTTGGGAACTGAATCATTACAACCTACATACAGTAGTAGATATAACAAAGAGAAGTGCATCTTGGGAACTGAATCATTACAACCTACATACAGTAGTAGATATAACAAAGAGAAGTGCATCTTGGGAACTGAATCATTACAACCTACATACAGTAGTAGATATAACAAAGAGAAGTGCATCTTGGGAACTGAATCATTACAACCTACATACAGTAGTAGATATAACAAAGAGAAGTGCATCTTGGGAACTGAATCATTACAACCTACATACAGTAGTAGATATAACAAAGAGAAGTGCATCTTGGGAACTGAATCATTACAACCTACATACAGTAGTAGATATAACAAAGAGAAGTGCATCTTGGGAACTGAATCATTACAACCTACATACAGTAGTAGATATAACAAAGAGAAGTGCATCTTGGGAACTGAATCATTACAACCTACATACAGTAGTAGATATAACAAAGAGAAGTGCATCTTGGGAACTGAATCATTACAACCTACATACAGTAGTAGATATAACAAAGAGAAGTGCATCTTGGGAACTGAATCATTACAACCTACATACAGTAGTAGATATAACAAAGAGAAGTGCATCTTGGGAACTGAATCATTACAACCTACATACAGTAGTAGTAGTGTGGGAACTGAATCATACAAACATACAGTAGTAGATATAAAAGAGAAGTGCATCTTGGGAACTGAATCATTACAACCTACATACAGTAGTAGATATAACAAAGAGAAGTGCATCTTGGGAACTGAATCATTACAACCTACATACAGTAGTAGATATAACAAAGAGAAGTGCATCTTGGGAACTGAATCATTACAACCTACATACAGTAGTAGATATAACAAAGAGAAGTGCATCTTGGGAACTGAATCATTACAACCTACATACAGTAGTAGATATAACAAAGAGAAGTGCATCTTGGGAACTGAATCATTACAACCTACATACAGTAGTAGATATAACAAAGAGAAGTGCATCTTGGGAACTGAATCATTACAACCTACATACAGTAGTAGATATAACAAAGAGAAGTGCATCTTGGGAACTGAATCATTACAACCTACATACAGTAGTAGATATAACAAAGAGAAGTGCATCTTGGGAACTGAATCATTACAACCTACATACAGTAGTAGATATAACAAAGAGAAGTGCATCATGGGAACTGAATCATTACAACCTACATACAGTAGTAGATATAACAAAGAGAAGTGCATCTTGGGAACTGAATCATTACAACCTACATACAGTAGTAGATATAACAAAGAGAAGTGCATCTTGGGAACTGAATCATTACAACCTACATACAGTAGTAGATATAACAAAGAGAAGTGCATCTTGGGAACTGAATCATTACAACCTACATACAGTAGTAGATATAACAAAGAGAAGTGCAGAACTGAATCATTACAACCTACATACAGTAGTAGATATAACAAAGGAGTGCATCTGAACTGAATCATTACAACCTACATACAGTAGTAGATATAACAAAGAGAAGTGCATCTTGGGAACTGAATCATTACAACCTACATACAGTAGTAGATATAACAAAGAGAAGTGCATCTTGGGAACTGAATCATTACAACCTACATACAGTAGTAGATATAACAAAGAGAAGTGCATCTTGGGAACTGAATCATTACAACCTACATACAGTAGTAGATATAACAAAGAGAAGTGCATCTTGGGAACTGAATCATTACAACCTACATACAGTAGTAGATATAACAAAGAGAAGTGCATCTTGGGAACTGAATCATTACAACCTACATACAGTAGTAGATATAACAAAGAGAAGTGCATCTTGGGAACTGAATCATTACAACCTACATACAGTAGTAGATATAACAAAGAGAAGTGCATCTTGGGAACTGAATCATTACAACCTACATACAGTAGTAGATATAACAAAGAGAAGTGCATCTTGGGAACTGAATCATTACAACCTACATACAGTAGTAGATATAACAAAGAGAAGTGCATCTTGGGAACTGAATCATTACAACCTACATACAGTAGTAGATATAACAAAGAGAAGTGCATCTTGGGAACTGAATCATTACAACCTACATACAGTAGTAGATATAACAAAGAGAAGTGCATCTTGGGAACTGAATCATTACAACCTACATACAGTAGTAGATATAACAAAGAGAAGTGCATCTTGGGAACTGAATCATTACAACCTACATACAGTAGTAGATATAACAAAGAGAAGTGCATCTTGGGAACTGAATCATTACAACCAGTAGTAGATATAACATACAGTAGTAGATATAACAGTAAAGAGAAGTGCATCTTGGGAACTGAATCATTACAACCTACATACAGTAGTAGATATAACAAAGAGAAGTGCATCTTGGGAACTGAATCATTACAACCTACATACAGTAGTAGATATAACAAAGAGAAGTGCATCATGGGAACTGAATCATTACAACCTACATACAGTAGTAGATATAACAAAGAGAAGTGCATCTTGGGAACTGAATCATTACAACCTACATACAGTAGTAGATATAACAAAGAGAAGTGCATCTTGGGAACTGAATCATTACAACCTACATACAGTAGTAGATATAACAAAGAGAAGTGCATCTTGGGAACTGAATCATTACAACCTACATACAGTAGTAGATATAACAAAGAGAAGTGCATCTTGGGAACTGAATCATTACAACCTACATACAGTAGTAGATATAACAAAGAGAAGTGCATCTTGGGAACTGAATCATTACAACCTACATACAGTAGTAGATATAACAAAGAGAAGTGCATCTTGGGAACTGAATCATTACAACCTACATACAGTAGTAGATATAACAAAGAGAAGTGCATCTTGGGAACTGAATCATTACAACCTACATACAGTAGTAGATATAACAAAGAGAAGTGCATCTTGGGAACTGAATCATTACAACCTACATACAGTAGTAGATATAACAAAGAGAGTGCATCTTGGGAACTGAATCATTCTACATGTAGGAACAAAGAGAAGTGCATCTTGGGAACTGAATCATTACAATACACATACAGTAGTAGATATAACAAAGAGAAGTGCATCTTGGGAACTGAATCATTACAACCTACATACAGTAGTAGATATAACAAAGAGAAGTGCATCTTGGGAACTGAATCATTACAACCTACATACAGTAGTAGATATAACAAAGAGAAGTGCATCTTGGGAACTGAATCATTACAACCTACATACAGTAGTAGATATAACAAAGAGAAGTGCATCTTGGGAACTGAATCATTACAACCTACATACAGTAGTAGATATAACAAAGAGAAGTGCATCTTGGGAACTGAATCATTACAACCTACATACAGTAGTAGATATAACAAAGAGAAGTGCATCTTGGGAACTGAATCATTACAACCTACATACAGTAGTAGATATAACAAAGAGAAGTGCATCTTGGGAACTGAATCATTACAACCTACATACAGTAGTAGATATAACAAAGAGAAGTGCATCTTGGGAACTGAATCATTACAACCTACATACAGTAGTAGATATAACAAAGAGAAGTGCATCTTGGGAACTGAATCATTACAACCTACATACAGTAGTAGATATAACAAAGAGAAGTGCATCTTGGGAACTGAATCATTACAACCTACATACAGTAGTAGATATAACAAAGAGAAGTGCATCTTGGGAACTGAATCATTACAACCTACATACAGTAGTAGATATAACAAAGAGAAGTGCATCTTGGGAACTGAATCATTACAACCTACATACAGTAGTAGATATAACAAAGAGAAGTGCATCTTGGGAACTGAATCATTACAACCTACATACAGTAGTAGATATAACAAAGAGAAGTGCATCTTGGGAACTGAATCATTACAACCTACATACAGTAGTAGATATAACAAAGAGAAGTGCATCTTGGGAACTGAATCATTACAACCTACATACAGTAGTAGATATAACAAAGAGAAGTGCATCTTGGGAACTGAATCATTACAACCTACATACAGTAGTAGATATAACAAAGAGAAGTGCATCTTGGGAACTGAATCATTACAACCTACATACAGTAGTAGATATAACAAAGAGAAGTGCATCTTGGGAACTGAATCATTACAACCTACATACAGTAGTAGATATAACAAAGAGAAGTGCATCTTGGGAACTGAATCATTACAACCTACATACAGTAGTAGATATAACAAAGAGAAGTGCATCTTGGGAACTGAATCATTACAACCTACATACAGTAGTAGATATAACAAAGAGAAGTGCATCTTGGGAACTGAATCATTACAACCTACATACAGTAGTAGATATAACAAAGAGAAGTGCATCTTGGGAACTGAATCATTACAACCTACATACAGTAGTAGATATAACAAAGAGAAGTGCATCTTGGGAACTGAATCATTACAACCTACATACAGTAGTAGATATAACAAAGAGAAGTGCATCTTGGGAACTGAATCATTACAACCTACATACAGTAGTAGATATAACAAAGAGAAGTGCATCTTGGGAACTGAATCATTACAACCTACATACAGTAGTAGATATAACAAAGAGAAGTGCATCTTGGGAACTGAATCATTACAACCTACATACAGTAGTAGATATAACAAAGAGAAGTGCATCTTGGGAACTGAATCATTACAACCTACATACAGTAGTAGATATAACAAAGAGAAGTGCATCTTGGGAACTGAATCATTACAACCTACATACAGTAGTAGATATAACAAAGAGAAGTGCATCTTGGGAACTGAATCATTACAACCTACATACAGTAGTAGATATAACAAAGAGAAGTGCATCTTGGGAACTGAATCATTACAACCTACATACAGTAGTAGATATAACAAAGAGAAGTGCATCTTGGGAACTGAATCATTACAACCTACATACAGTAGTAGATATAACAAAGAGAAGTGCATCTTGGGAACTGAATCATTACAACCTACATACAGTAGTAGATATAACAAAGAGAAGTGCATCTTGGGAACTGAATCATTACAACCTACATACAGTAGTAGATATAACAAAGAGAAGTGCATCTTGGGAACTGAATCATTACAACCTACATACAGTAGTAGATATAACAAAGAGAAGTGCATCTTGGGAACTGAATCATTACAACCTACATACAGTAGTAGATATAACAAAGAGAAGTGCATCTTGGGAACTGAATCATTACAACCTACATACAGTAGTAGATATAACAAAGAGAAGTGCATCTTGGGAACTGAATCATTACAACCTACATACAGTAGTAGATATAACAAAGAGAAGTGCATCTTGGGAACTGAATCATTACAACCTACATACAGTAGTAGATATAACAAAGAGAAGTGCATCTTGGGAACTGAATCATTACAACCTACATACAGTAGTAGATATAACAAAGAGAAGTGCATCTTGGGAACTGAATCATTACAACCTACATACAGTAGTAGATATAACAAAGAGAAGTGCATCTTGGGAACTGAATCATTACAACCTACATACAGTAGTAGATATAACAAAGAGAAGTGCATCTTGGGAACTGAATCATTACAACCTACATACAGTAGTAGATATAACAAAGAGAAGTGCATCTTGGGAACTGAATCATTACAACCTACATACAGTAGTAGATATAACAAAGAGAAGTGCATCTTGGGAACTGAATCATTACAACCTACATACAGTAGTAGATATAACAAAGAGAAGTGCATCTTGGGAACTGAATCATTACAACCTACATACAGTAGTAGATATAACAAAGAGAAGTGCATCTTGGGAACTGAATCATTACAACCTACATACAGTAGTAGATATAACAAAGAGAAGTGCATCTTGGGAACTGAATCATTACAACCTACATACAGTAGTAGATATAACAAAGAGAAGTGCATCTTGGGAACTGAATCATTACAACCTACATACAGTAGTAGATATAACAAAGAGAAGTGCATCTTGGGAACTGAATCATTACAACCTACATACAGTAGTAGATATAACAAAGAGAAGTGCATCTTGGGAACTGAATCATTACAACCTACATACAGTAGTAGATATAACAAAGAGAAGTGCATCTTGGGAACTGAATCATTACAACCTACATACAGTAGTAGATATAACAAAGAGAAGTGCATCTTGGGAACTGAATCATTACAACCTACATACAGTAGTAGATATAACAAAGAGAAGTGCATCTTGGGAACTGAATCATTACAACCTACATACAGTAGTAGATATAACAAAGAGAAGTGCATCTTGGGAACTGAATCATTACAACCTACATACAGTAGTAGATATAACAAAGAGAAGTGCATCTTGGGAACTGAATCATTACAACCTACATACAGTAGTAGATATAACAAAGAGAAGTGCATCTTGGGAACTGAATCATTACAACCTACATACAGTAGTAGATATAACAAAGAGAAGTGCATCTATGGGAACTGAATCATTACAACCTACATACAGTAGTAGATATAACAAAGAGAAGTGCATCTTGGGAACTGAATCATTACAACCTACATACAGTAGTAGATATAACAAAGAGAAGTGCATCTTGGGAACTGAATCATTACAACCTACATACAGTAGTAGATATAACAAAGAGAAGTGCATCTTGGGAACTGAATCATTACAACCTACATACAGTAGTAGATATAACAAAGAGAAGTGCATCTTGGGAACTGAATCATTACAACCTACATACAGTAGTAGATATAACAAAGAGAAGTGCATCTTGGGAACTGAATCATTACAACCTACATACAGTAGTAGATATAACAAAGAGAAGTGCATCTTGGGAACTGAATCATTACAACCTACATACAGTAGTAGATATAACAAAGAGAAGTGCATCTTGGGAACTGAATCATTACAACCTACATACAGTAGTAGATATAACAAAGAGAAGTGCATCTTGGGAACTGAATCATTACAACCTACATACAGTAGTAGATATAACAAAGAGAAGTGCATCTTGGGAACTGAATCATTACAACCTACATACAGTAGTAGATATAACAAAGAGAAGTGCATCTTGGGAACTGAATCATTACAACCTACATACAGTAGTAGATATAACAAAGAGAAGTGCATCTTGGGAACTGAATCATTACAACCTACATACAGTAGTAGATATAACAAAGAGAAGTGCATCTTGGGAACTGAATCATTACAACCTACATACAGTAGTAGATATAACAAAGAGAAGTGCATCTTGGGAACTGAATCATTACAACCTACATACAGTAGTAGATATAACAAAGAGAAGTGCATCTTGGGAACTGAATCATTACAACCTACATACAGTAGTAGATATAACAAAGAGAAGTGCATCTTGGGAACTGAATCATTACAACCTACATACAGTAGTAGATATAACAAAGAGAAGTGCATCTTGGGAACTGAATCATTACAACCTACATACAGTAGTAGATATAACAAAGAGAAGTGCATCTTGGGAACTGAATCATTACAACCTACATACAGTAGTAGATATAACAAAGAGAAGTGCATCTTGGGAACTGAATCATTACAACCTACATACAGTAGTAGATATAACAAAGAGAAGTGCATCTTGGGAACTGAATCATTACAACCTACATACAGTAGTAGATATAACAAAGAGAAGTGCATCTTGGGAACTGAATCATTACAACCTACATACAGTAGTAGATATAACAAAGAGAAGTGCATCTTGGGAACTGAATCATTACAACCTACATACAGTAGTAGATATAACAAAGAGAAGTGCATCTTGGGAACTGAATCATTACAACCTACATACAGTAGTAGATATAACAAAGAGAAGTGCATCTTGGGAACTGAATCATTACAACCTACATACAGTAGTAGATATAACAAAGAGAAGTGCATCTTGGGAACTGAATCATTACAACCTACATACAGTAGTAGATATAACAAAGAGAAGTGCATCTTGGGAACTGAATCATTACAACCTACATACAGTAGTAGATATAACAAAGAGAAGTGCATCTTGGGAACTGAATCATTACAACCTACATACAGTAGTAGATATAACAAAGAGAAGTGCATCTTGGGAACTGAATCATTACAACCTACATACAGTAGTAGATATAACAAAGAGAAGTGCATCTTGGGAACTGAATCATTACAACCTACATACAGTAGTAGATATAACAAAGAGAAGTGCATCTTGGGAACTGAATCATTACAACCTACATACAGTAGTAGATATAACAAAGAGAAGTGCATCTTGGGAACTGAATCATTACAACCTACATACAGTAGTAGATATAACAAAGAGAAGTGCATCTTGGGAACTGAATCATTACAACCTACATACAGTAGTAGATATAACAAAGAGAAGTGCATCTTGGGAACTGAATCATTACAACCTACATACAGTAGTAGATATAACAAAGAGAAGTGCATCTTGGGAACTGAATCATTACAACCTACATACAGTAGTAGATATAACAAAGAGAAGTGCATCTTGGGAACTGAATCATTACAACCTACATACAGTAGTAGATATAACAAAGAGAAGTGCATCTTGGGAACTGAATCATTACAACCTACATACAGTAGTAGATATAACAAAGAGAAGTGCATCTTGGGAACTGAATCATTACAACCTACATACAGTAGTAGATATAACAAAGAGAAGTGCATCTTGGGAACTGAATCATTACAACCTACATACAGTAGTAGATATAACAAAGAGAAGTGCATCTTGGGAACTGAATCATTACAACCTACATACAGTAGTAGATATAACAAAGAGAAGTGCATCTTGGGAACTGAATCATTACAACCTACATACAGTAGTAGATATAACAAAGAGAAGTGCATCTTGGGAACTGAATCATTACAACCTACATACAGTAGTAGATATAACAAAGAGAAGTGCATCTTGGGAACTGAATCATTACAACCTACATACAGTAGTAGATATAACAAAGAGAAGTGCATCTTGGGAACTGAATCATTACAACCTACATACAGTAGTAGATATAACAAAGAGAAGTGCATCTTGGGAACTGAATCATTACAACCTACATACAGTAGTAGATATAACAAAGAGAAGTGCATCTTGGGAACTGAATCATTACAACCTACATACAGTAGTAGATATAACAAAGAGAAGTGCATCTTGGGAACTGAATCATTACAACCTACATACAGTAGTAGATATAACAAAGAGAAGTGCATCTTGGGAACTGAATCATTACAACCTACATACAGTAGTAGATATAACAAAGAGAAGTGCATCTTGGGAACTGAATCATTACAACCTACATACAGTAGTAGATATAACAAAGAGAAGTGCATCTTGGGAACTGAATCATTACAACCTACATACAGTAGTAGATATAACAAAGAGAAGTGCATCTTGGGAACTGAATCATTACAACCTACATACAGTAGTAGATATAACAAAGAGAAGTGCATCTTGGGAACTGAATCATTACAACCTACATACAGTAGTAGATATAACAAAGAGAAGTGCATCTTGGGAACTGAATCATTACAACCTACATACAGTAGTAGATATAACAAAGAGAAGTGCATCTTGGGAACTGAATCATTACAACCTACATACAGTAGTAGATATAACAAAGAGAAGTGCATCTTGGGAACTGAATCATTACAACCTACATACAGTAGTAGATATAACAAAGAGAAGTGCATCTTGGGAACTGAATCATTACAACCTACATACAGTAGTAGATATAACAAAGAGAAGTGCATCTTGGGAACTGAATCATTACAACCTACATACAGTAGTAGATATAACAAAGAGAAGTGCATCTTGGGAACTGAATCATTACAACCTACATACAGTAGTAGATATAACAAAGAGAAGTGCATCTTGGGAACTGAATCATTACAACCTACATACAGTAGTAGATATAACAAAGAGAAGTGCATCTTGGGAACTGAATCATTACAACCTACATACAGTAGTAGATATAACAAAGAGAAGTGCATCTTGGGAACTGAATCATTACAACCTACATACAGTAGTAGATATAACAAAGAGAAGTGCATCTTGGGAACTGAATCATTACAACCTACATACAGTAGTAGATATAACAAAGAGAAGTGCATCTTGGGAACTGAATCATTACAACCTACATACAGTAGTAGATATAACAAAGAGAAGTGCATCTTGGGAACTGAATCATTACAACCTACATACAGTAGTAGATATAACAAAGAGAAGTGCATCTTGGGAACTGAATCATTACAACCTACATACAGTAGTAGATATAACAAAGAGAAGTGCATCTTGGGAACTGAATCATTACAACCTACATACAGTAGTAGATATAACAAAGAGAAGTGCATCTTGGGAACTGAATCATTACAACCTACATACAGTAGTAGATATAACAAAGAGAAGTGCATCTTGGGAACTGAATCATTACAACCTACATACAGTAGTAGATATAACAAAGAGAAGTGCATCTTGGGAACTGAATCATTACAACCTACATACAGTAGTAGATATAACAAAGAGAAGTGCATCTTGGGAACTGAATCATTACAACCTACATACAGTAGTAGATATAACAAAGAGAAGTGCATCTTGGGAACTGAATCATTACAACCTACATACAGTAGTAGATATAACAAAGAGAAGTGCATCTTGGGAACTGAATCATTACAACCTACATACAGTAGTAGATATAACAAAGAGAAGTGCATCTTGGGAACTGAATCATTACAACCTACATACAGTAGTAGATATAACAAAGAGAAGTGCATCTTGGGAACTGAATCATTACAACCTACATACAGTAGTAGATATAACAAAGAGAAGTGCATCTTGGGAACTGAATCATTACAACCTACATACAGTAGTAGATATAACAAAGAGAAGTGCATCTTGGGAACTGAATCATTACAACCTACATACAGTAGTAGATATAACAAAGAGAAGTGCATCTTGGGAACTGAATCATTACAACCTACATACAGTAGTAGATATAACAAAGAGAAGTGCATCTTGGGAACTGAATCATTACAACCTACATACAGTAGTAGATATAACAAAGAGAAGTGCATCTTGGGAACTGAATCATTACAACCTACATACAGTAGTAGATATAACAAAGAGAAGTGCATCTTGGGAACTGAATCATTACAACCTACATACAGTAGTAGATATAACAAAGAGAAGTGCATCTTGGGAACTGAATCATTACAACCTACATACAGTAGTAGATATAACAAAGAGAAGTGCATCTTGGGAACTGAATCATTACAACCTACATACAGTAGTAGATATAACAAAGAGAAGTGCATCTTGGGAACTGAATCATTACAACCTACATACAGTAGTAGATATAACAAAGAGAAGTGCATCTTGGGAACTGAATCATTACAACCTACATACAGTAGTAGATATAACAAAGAGAAGTGCATCTTGGGAACTGAATCATTACAACCTACATACAGTAGTAGATATAACAAAGAGAAGTGCATCTTGGGAACTGAATCATTACAACCTACATACAGTAGTAGATATAACAAAGAGAAGTGCATCTTGGGAACTGAATCATTACAACCTACATACAGTAGTAGATATAACAAAGAGAAGTGCATCTTGGGAACTGAATCATTACAACCTACATACAGTAGTAGATATAACAAAGAGAAGTGCATCTTGGGAACTGAATCATTACAACCTACATACAGTAGTAGATATAACAAAGAGAAGTGCATCTTGGGAACTGAATCATTACAACCTACATACAGTAGTAGATATAACAAAGAGAAGTGCATCTTGGGAACTGAATCATTACAACCTACATACAGTAGTAGATATAACAAAGAGAAGTGCATCTTGGGAACTGAATCATTACAACCTACATACAGTAGTAGATATAACAAAGAGAAGTGCATCTTGGGAACTGAATCATTACAACCTACATACAGTAGTAGATATAACAAAGAGAAGTGCATCTTGGGAACTGAATCATTACAACCTACATACAGTAGTAGATATAACAAAGAGAAGTGCATCTTGGGAACTGAATCATTACAACCTACATACAGTAGTAGATATAACAAAGAGAAGTGCATCTTGGGAACTGAATCATTACAACCTACATACAGTAGTAGATATAACAAAGAGAAGTGCATCTTGGGAACTGAATCATTACAACCTACATACAGTAGTAGATATAACAAAGAGAAGTGCATCTTGGGAACTGAATCATTACAACCTACATACAGTAGTAGATATAACAAAGAGAAGTGCATCTTGGGAACTGAATCATTACAACCTACATACAGTAGTAGATATAACAAAGAGAAGTGCATCTTGGGAACTGAATCATTACAACCTACATACAGTAGTAGATATAACAAAGAGAAGTGCATCTTGGGAACTGAATCATTACAACCTACATACAGTAGTAGATATAACAAAGAGAAGTGCATCTTGGGAACTGAATCATTACAACCTACATACAGTAGTAGATATAACAAAGAGAAGTGCATCTTGGGAACTGAATCATTACAACCTACATACAGTAGTAGATATAACAAAGAGAAGTGCATCTTGGGAACTGAATCATTACAACCTACATACAGTAGTAGATATAACAAAGAGAAGTGCATCTTGGGAACTGAATCATTACAACCTACATACAGTAGTAGATATAACAAAGAGAAGTGCATCTTGGGAACTGAATCATTACAACCTACATACAGTAGTAGATATAACAAAGAGAAGTGCATCTTGGGAACTGAATCATTACAACCTACATACAGTAGTAGATATAACAAAGAGAAGTGCATCTTGGGAACTGAATCATTACAACCTACATACAGTAGTAGATATAACAAAGAGAAGTGCATCTTGGGAACTGAATCATTACAACCTACATACAGTAGTAGATATAACAAAGAGAAGTGCATCTTGGGAACTGAATCATTACAACCTACATACAGTAGTAGATATAACAAAGAGAAGTGCATCTTGGGAACTGAATCATTACAACCTACATACAGTAGTAGATATAACAAAGAGAAGTGCATCTTGGGAACTGAATCATTACAACCTACATACAGTAGTAGATATAACAAAGAGAAGTGCATCTTGGGAACTGAATCATTACAACCTACATACAGTAGTAGATATAACAAAGAGAAGTGCATCTTGGGAACTGAATCATTACAACCTACATACAGTAGTAGATATAACAAAGAGAAGTGCATCTTGGGAACTGAATCATTACAACCTACATACAGTAGTAGATATAACAAAGAGAAGTGCATCTTGGGAACTGAATCATTACAACCTACATACAGTAGTAGATATAACAAAGAGAAGTGCATCTTGGGAACTGAATCATTACAACCTACATACAGTAGTAGATATAACAAAGAGAAGTGCATCTTGGGAACTGAATCATTACAACCTACATACAGTAGTAGATATAACAAAGAGAAGTGCATCTTGGGAACTGAATCATTACAACCTACATACAGTAGTAGATATAACAAAGAGAAGTGCATCTTGGGAACTGAATCATTACAACCTACATACAGTAGTAGATATAACAAAGAGAAGTGCATCTTGGGAACTGAATCATTACAACCTACATACAGTAGTAGATATAACAAAGAGAAGTGCATCTTGGGAACTGAATCATTACAACCTACATACAGTAGTAGATATAACAAAGAGAAGTGCATCTTGGGAACTGAATCATTACAACCTACATACAGTAGTAGATATAACAAAGAGAAGTGCATCATGGGAACTGAATCATTACAACCTACATACAGTAGTAGATATAACAAAGAGAAGTGCATCTTGGGAACTGAATCATTACAACCTACATACAGTAGTAGATATAACAAAGAGAAGTGCATCTTGGGAACTGAATCATTACAACCTACATACAGTAGTAGATATAACAAAGAGAAGTGCATCTTGGGAACTGAATCATTACAACCTACATACAGTAGTAGATATAACAAAGAGAAGTGCATCTTGGGAACTGAATCATTACAACCTACATACAGTAGTAGATATAACAAAGAGAAGTGCATCTTGGGAACTGAATCATTACAACCTACATACAGTAGTAGATATAGATATAACAAAGAGAAGTGCATCTTGGGAACTGAATCATTACAACCTACATACAGTAGTAGATATAACAAAGTGCATCTTGGGAACTGAATCATTACAACCTACATACAGTAGTAGATATAACAAAGAGAAGTGCATCTTGGGAACTGAATCATTACAACCTACATACAGTAGTAGATATAACAAAGAGAAGTGCATCTTGGGAACTGAATCATTACAACCTACATACAGTAGTAGATATAACAAAGAGAAGTGCATCTTGGGAACTGAATCATTACAACCTACATACAGTAGTAGATATAACAAAGAGAAGTGCATCTTGGGAACTGAATCATTACAACCTACATACAGTAGTAGATATAACAAAGAGAAGTGCATCTTGGGAACTGAATCATTACAACCTACATACAGTAGTAGATATAACAAAGAGAAGTGCATCTTGGGAACTGAATCATTACAACCTACATACAGTAGTAGATATAACAAAGAGAAGTGCATCTTGGGAACTGAATCATTACAACCTACATACAGTAGTAGATATAACAAAGAGAAGTGCATCTTGGGAACTGAATCATTACAACCTACATACAGTAGTAGATATAACAAAGAGAAGTGCATCTTGGGAACTGAATCATTACAACCTACATACAGTAGTAGATATAACAAAGAGAAGTGCATCTTGGGAACTGAATCATTACAACCTACATACAGTAGTAGATATAACAAAGAGAAGTGCATCTTGGGAACTGAATCATTACAACCTACATACAGTAGTAGATATAACAAAGAGAAGTGCATCTTGGGAACTGAATCATTACAACCTACATACAGTAGTAGATATAACAAAGAGAAGTGCATCTTGGGAACTGAATCATTACAACCTACATACAGTAGTAGATATAACAAAGAGAAGTGCATCTTGGGAACTGAATCATTACAACCTACATACAGTAGTAGATATAACAAAGAGAAGTGCATCTTGGGAACTGAATCATTACAACCTACATACAGTAGTAGATATAACAAAGAGAAGTGCATCTTGGGAACTGAATCATTACAACCTACATACAGTAGTAGATATAACAAAGAGAAGTGCATCTTGGGAACTGAATCATTACAACCTACATACAGTAGTAGATATAACAAAGAGAAGTGCATCTTGGGAACTGAATCATTACAACCTACATACAGTAGTAGATATAACAAAGAGAAGTGCATCTTGGGAACTGAATCATTACAACCTGAACATACAGTAGTAGATATAACAAAGAGAAGTGCATCTTGGGAACTGAATCATTACAACCTACATACAGTAGTAGATATAACAAAGAGAAGTGCATCTTGGGAACTGAATCATTACAACCTACATACAGTAGTAGATATAACAAAGAGAAGTGCATCTTGGGAACTGAATCATTACAACCTACATACAGTAGTAGATATAACAAAGAGAAGTGCATCTTGGGAACTGAATCATTACAACCGACATACAGTAGTAGATATAACAAAGAGAAGTGCATCTTGGGAACTGAATCATTACAACCTACATACAGTAGTAGATATAACAAAGAGAAGTGCATCTTGGGAACTGAATCATTACAACCTACATACAGTAGTAGATATAACAAAGAGAAGTGCATCTTGGGAACTGAATCATTACAACCTACATACAGTAGTAGATATAACAAAGAGAAGTGCATCTTGGGAACTGAATCATTACAACCTACATACAGTAGTAGATATAACAAAGAGAAGTGCATCTTGGGAACTGAATCATTACAACCTACATACAGTAGTAGATATAACAAAGAGAAGTGCATCTTGGGAACTGAATCATTACAACCTACATACAGTAGTAGATATAACAAAGAGAAGTGCATCTTGGGAACTGAATCATTACAACCTACATACAGTAGTAGATATAACAAAGAGAAGTGCATCTTGGGAACTGAATCATTACAACCTACATACAGTAGTAGATATAACAAAGAGAAGTGCATCTTGGGAACTGAATCATTACAACCTACATACAGTAGTAGATATAACAAAGAGAAGTGCATCTTGGGAACTGAATCATTACAACCGACATACAGTAGTAGATATAACAAAGAGAAGTGCATCTTGGGAACTGAATCATTACAACCTACATACAGTAGTAGATATAACAAAGAGAAGTGCATCTTGGGAACTGAATCATTACAACCTACATACAGTAGTAGATATAACAAAGAGAAGTGCATCTTGGGAACTGAATCATTACAACCTACATACAGTAGTAGATATAACAAAGAGAAGTGCATCTTGGGAACTGAATCATTACAACCGACATACAGTAGTAGATATAACAAAGAGAAGTGCATCTTGGGAACTGAATCATTACAACCTACATACAGTAGTAGATATAACAAAGAGAAGTGCATCTTGGGAACTGAATCATTACAACCTACATACAGTAGTAGATATAACAAAGAGAAGTGCATCATGGGAACTGAATCATTACAACCTACATACAGTAGTAGATATAACAAAGAGAAGTGCATCTTGGGAACTGAATCATTACAACCTACATACAGTAGTAGATATAACAAAGAGAAGTGCATCTTGGGAACTGAATCATTACAACCTACATACAGTAGTAGATATAACAAAGAGAAGTGCATCTTGGGAACTGAATCATTACAACCTACATACAGTAGTAGATATAACAAAGAGAAGTGCATCTTGGGAACTGAATCATTACAACCTACATACAGTAGTAGATATAACAAAGAGAAGTGCATCTTGGGAACTGAATCATTACAACCTACATACAGTAGTAGATATAACAAAGAGAAGTGCATCTTGGGAACTGAATCATTACAACCTACATACAGTAGTAGATATAACAAAGAGAAGTGCATCTTGGGAACTGAATCATTACAACCTACATACAGTAGTAGATATAACAAAGAGAAGTGCATCTTGGGAACTGAATCATTACAACCTACATACAGTAGTAGATATAACAAAGAGAAGTGCATCTTGGGAACTGAATCATTACAACCTACATACAGTAGTAGATATAACAAAGAGAAGTGCATCTTGGGAACTGAATCATTACAACCTACATACAGTAGTAGATATAACAAAGAGAAGTGCATCTTGGGAACTGAATCATTACAACCTACATACAGTAGTAGATATAACAAAGAGAAGTGCATCTTGGGAACTGAATCATTACAACCTACATACAGTAGTAGATATAACAAAGAGAAGTGCATCTTGGGAACTGAATCATTACAACCTACATACAGTAGTAGATATAACAAAGAGAAGTGCATCTTGGGAACTGAATCATTACAACCTACATACAGTAGTAGATATAACAAGAGAAGTGCATCTTGGGAACTGAATCATTACAACCTACATACAGTAGTAGATATAACAAAGAGAAGTGCATCTTGGGAACTGAATCATTACAACCTACATACAGTAGTAGATATAACAAAGAGAAGTGCATCTTGGGAACTGAATCATTACAACCTACATACAGTAGTAGATATAACAAAGAGAAGTGCATCTTGGGAACTGAATCATTACAACCGACATACAGTAGTAGATATAACAAAGAGAAGTGCATCTTGGGAACTGAATCATTACAACCTACATACAGTAGTAGATATAACAAAGAGAAGTGCATCTTGGGAACTGAATCATTACAACCGACATACAGTAGTAGATATAACAAAGAGAAGTGCATCTTGGGAACTGAATCATTACAACCTACATACAGTAGTAGATATAACAAAGAGAAGTGCATCTTGGGAACTGAATCATTACAACCTACATACAGTAGTAGATATAACAAAGAGAAGTGCATCTTGGGAACTGAATCATTACAACCGACATACAGTAGTAGATATAACAAAGAGAAGTGCATCTTGGGAACTGAATCATTACAACCTACATACAGTAGTAGATATAACAAAGAGAAGTGCATCTTGGGAACTGAATCATTACAACCTACATACAGTAGTAGATATAACAAAGAGAAGTGCATCTTGGGAACTGAATCATTACAACCTACATACAGTAGTAGATATAACAAAGAGAAGTGCATCTTGGGAACTGAATCATTACAACCTACATACAGTAGTAGATATAACAAAGAGAAGTGCATCTTGGGAACTGAATCATTACAACCTACATACAGTAGTAGATATAACAAAGAGAAGTGCATCATGGGAACTGAATCATTACAACCTACATACAGTAGTAGATATAACAAAGAGAATGCATCTTGGGAACTGAATCATTACAACCTACATACAGTAGTAGATATAACAAAAGAAAGAGAAGTGCATCTTGGGAACTGAATCATTACAACCTACATACAGTAGTAGATATAACAAAGAGAAGTGCATCTTGGGAACTGAATCATTACAACCTACATACAGTAGTAGATATAACAAAGAGAAGTGCATCTTGGGAACTGAATCATTACAACCTACATACAGTAGTAGATATAACAAGAGAAGTGCATCTTGGGAACTGAATCATTACAACCTACATACAGTAGTAGATATAACAAAGAGAAGTGCATCTTGGGAACTGAATCATTACAACCGACATACAGTAGTAGATATAACAAAGAGAAGTGCATCTTGGGAACTGAATCATTACAACCTACATACAGTAGTAGATATAACAAAGAGAAGTGCATCTTGGGAACTGAATCATTACAACCTACATACAGTAGTAGATATAACAAAGAGAAGTGCATCTTGGGAACTGAATCATTACAACCTACATACAGTAGTAGATATAACAAAGAGAAGTGCATCTTGGGAACTGAATCATTACAACCGACATACAGTAGTAGATATAACAAAGAGAAGTGCATCTTGGGAACTGAATCATTACAACCTACATACAGTAGTAGATATAACAAGAGAAGTGCATCTTGGGAACTGAATCATTACAACCTACATACAGTAGTAGATATAACAAAGAGAAGTGCATCTTGGGAACTGAATCATTACAACCTACATACAGTAGTAGATATAACAAAGAGAAGTGCATCTTGGGAACTGAATCATTACAACACTGACATACAGTAGTAGATATAACAAAGAGAAGTGCATCTTGGGAACTGAATCATTACAACCTACATACAGTAGTAGATATAACAAAGAGAAGTGCATCTTGGGAACTGAATCATTACAACCTACATACAGTAGTAGATATAACAAAGAGAAGTGCATCTTGGGAACTGAATCATTACAACCTACATACAGTAGTAGATATAACAAAGAGAAGTGCATCTTTGAAACTGAATCAATACAACCTACATACAGTAGTAGATATAACAAAGAGAATTATCTGGGAACTGAATCATTACAACCTACATACAGTAGTAGATATAACAAAGAGAAGTGCATCATGGGAACTGAATCATTACAACCTACATACAGTAGTAGATATAACAAAGAGAAGTGCATCTTGGGAACTGAATCATTACAACCTACATACAGTAGTAGATATAACAAAGAGAAGTGCATCTTGGGAACTGAATCATTACAACCTACATACAGTAGTAGATATAACAAAGAGAAGTGCATCTTGGGAACTGAATTATTACAACCTACATACAGTAGTAGATATAACAAAGAGAAGTGCATCATGGGAACTGAATCATTACAAACCTACATACAGTAGTAGATATAACAAAGAGAAGTGCATCTTGGGAACTGAATCATTACAACCTACATACAGTAGTGCAGATATAACAAAGAGAAG